>NC_030417.2:11821621-11939121 GCF_001660625.3 Ictalurus punctatus
GTAAATATTTGATTATATCTTTAATGTTACAACACTGAAGAAATGACACTTTGCTACAATGTAAAGTAGTGAGTGTACAGCTTGTATAACAGGGTACATTTGCTGTCCCCTCAAAATAACTCAACACACATCCATTAATGTCTAAACCACTGGCAACAAAAGTGAGTACACCCCTAAGTGAACATGTCCAAATCGGGCCCAAAGTGTCCATGTTTTGTGTGGCCACCATTATTTTCCAGCACTGCCTTAACCCTCTTGGGCATGGAGTTCGCCAGAGCTTTACAGGTTGCCACTGGAGTCCTCTTCCACTCCTCCATGACATCATGGAGCTGGTGGATGTTAGAGACCTTGTGCTCCTCCACCTTCCGTTTGAGGATGCCCCACAGATGCTCAGTAGGGTTTAGGTCTGGAGACATGCTTAGCCAGACCTTCACCCTCAGCTTCTTTAGCAAGGCAGTGGTCGTCTTGGAGGTGTGTTTGGAGTCGTTATCATGCTGGAATACTGCCCTGTGGCCCAGTCTCCGAAGGGAGGGGATCATGCTCTGCTTCATGTTGGCATTCATGATTCCCTCAGTGAACTGTAGCTCCCCAATGCCGGCAGCACTCATGCAGCCCCAGACCATGACACTCCCACCACCGTGCTTGACTGTAGGCAAGGCACACTTGTCTTTGTACTCCTCACCTGGTTGCCGCCACACACGCTTGACACCATCTGAACCAAATAAGTTTGTCTTGGTCTCATCAGACCACAGGACATGGTTCAGGACATGGTTATGGACTAAATCCATGTCCTTAGTCTGCTTGTCTTCAGCAAACTGTTTGTGGGCTTTCTTGTGCATCATCTTTAGAAGAGTCTTCCTTCTGGGATGACAGCCATGCAAACCAATTTGAAGCAGTGTGCGGCGTATGGTCTGAGCACTGACAGGCTGACCCCCCACCCCTTCAACCTCTGCACCAATGCTGGCAGCACTCATACGTCTATTTCCCAAAGACAACCTCTGGATATGACGCTGAGTACGTGCACTCAACTTCTTTGGTTGACCATGGCGAGGCCTGTTCTGAGTGGAACCTGTCCTGTTAAATCGCTGTATGGTCTTGGCCACCGTGCTGCAGCTCAGTGTCAGGGTCTTGGCAATCTTCTTATAACCTAGGCCATCTTTATGTAGAGCAACAATTCTTTTTTTCAGATCCTCAGAGAGTTCTTTGCCATAAGGTGCCATGTTGGACTTTCAGTGACCAGTATGAGGGAGTGTGAGAGCGATGACACCAAATTTAACACACCTGCTCCCCATTCACACCTGAGAGCTTGTAACACTAACAAGTCACATGACACTGGGGAGGGAAAATGGCTAATTGGGCCCAATTTGGACATTTTCACTTTTGTTGCCAGCGGTCTAGACATTAATAGCTGTGTGTTGATTTATTTTGAGGGGACAGCAAATTTACACTGTTACACAAGCTGTACACTCACTACTTTACATTGTAGCAAAGTGTCATTTCTTCAGTGTTGTCACATGAAAAGATATAATCAAATATTTACAGAAATATGAAGGGCTTACTCACTTTTGTGAGATACTGTATATAAATGATACTTATTATAATTTCTCTATCCTTCTCTTAGTCTGTTGTGTATGTGTGTGCAGTAGGTATGAACACACAGAGAAGTGTACTACCTCACTCAATATCAGGTGTTAAGAAGAAATCACGTTGGACTTTCTCCTATATTCTTTTGGCGGTGCAATAATGAGCGCCGATTATAATAATAATCAGGCAATTATGGATAGTGTGATTTTGGAAAGAACGTCGTTGTTCAGTAGATAGCTAGCTATATTGTTTTCTTGCTGTGAAATATGTATATACTGTGCTAGGAAATCTCAGCTGTGTAATATTTAGTAATAATAACTAGCATTTCCTCTATTATGTTTTAGAAAGACAAAACCACTCCCTATTCTTGTTCTATAGGCTCATACTTGGTGAAAATATAAGTGACCTCTACCAGATGCCTTTTTTTTAGCATCTCATGTCCATTTTATAGTTAAGCGAAACATTTTTTTGTTGTTGTGTGTTTCGTTTTTTTTTTACCTGCATTGGTATGAATAACGACATTGCAATAAAACATTATTGAGCCAGAGGTGCAATGATACATAAGTGTAATGATATACCATGATAATCTGAAATAGAATGCTTTTTTTTCATTAAAAAAAAAGTGTGCACTCAATAACATCGAGTAGAAAGAAATAGCATTCACTTGTATGTACTGAATTGTATGCCACTTTTATCTGAGCTTTTGAGTGTTTAGTGATTATATTCATGACTATATCACACCTTTATACCAGGCTGCCAGTTTAACTGGTTAAAAAAAGAACATTGCAGGTCACAGTATCTAATGTCTATCAGTGTCTAATAACATTTACATTACATTACCTTTATTCGTTTAGCAGACGCTTTTATCCAAAGCGACTTAGATATATCAAGCAGAGAACAATACAAGTAGTGCTACCATACAAGATTTTTAATTGAGTTCTAGAGAAGCAAAGTGCGCAGAGGTGTAAGTGCCAGTGTAAGCGTAGAATGTTTTTTATTATATATATATGTAAAAGAGGGGAGGGGAATGTTAGTGGTTTGTTAAGTGTTTATGGAAGAGGTGGGTCTTTAGTCATTTTTTGAAGATAGTGACAGATTCTGCTGTCCGGATTGAGGTTGGAAGTTCATTCCACCACTGAGGGACAGTCAGTTTGCAGGTTCTGGAAAGAGACCTTGTGCCTCGCTGAGTAGGCACTACCATGTGTCGGTCGTTAACTGATCTCAGGTTGCGTGAGGGAACATAAACTTCAAGGAGATTGTTGAGGTAGGGGGGTGCTGTTCTAGACAAGGTTTTGTATGTGAGGATCAAGGCCTTGAATTTGATGCGGGCAGCTACAGGAAGCTGGTTGAGAGAGATGAAGAGTGGTGTGACATGGTTTCTGTTAGGCTGGTTGAAGACAAGTGCTGCTGCATTCTGAATCATCTGAATGTTTTGATGGAACTGGCTGGGAGGCCTGAGAGTAGTGTATTGCAATAGTCCAGTTTTTAGATGACAAGAGCCTGGACTAGTAGCTGTGTGGCCTGATCAGTGAGATAGGCTCTAATTTTCCTTATGTTGTACAGAATGAACGTACAGGAATGTGCAGTTGTGGAAATGTAGTCACCGAAAGTCAGTTGTCATCGAAAGTCACCCCAAGGTTTCTGACTGTCCTTGTTGGCTTGAGTGTGGTTGAGCCAAGCTGTGCGGTGAGGTTGTGGTTGATTTAGGGGCAGGCAGGGATGACGAGAAGCTCAGTTTTTGCAAAGTTTAGCTTAAGGTGGCGTTCCCTCATCCAGTTTGTGATGTCAGACAGGCACGTGGAGATGCGTGCTGATGGTGTCATCTGGATGTCATCAGCAGAGCAGTGATAAGAGAAGCCATGAGACTCAATCATAGGCCCCAGAGATGTAGTATAAATAGAAAAGAGCAGTGGACCCAGTACTGACCCCTGGGGAACAGTTGTGTATTTCTGAGTCTCAGAAATCCCTCCCTTCCACAATACCTTGAAGGAACTGTCTGAGAGATGATTGAGATGATTTACAGTGTCAAAGGAAGTGGAGATACTGAGTAAGATGAGGACAGATGATCTTGAGGTTGATATTGCTAATCGTAAGGCTTCAGCATAGCAGGCTCTGTGGAGTGACTACATTTGAAGCCAGACTGCTTGGTGTCCAGGAGGTTGTTCTGTGTGAGAAAAGTGGAGATTTGTTTAATACAGCTTTTTCAAGGGTTTTGGACAGAAAAGTGAGGAGGGAGATAGATCTGTAGTTGCCAACTGCTACAGGGTTAAGTGTTGTTTTTTTTAAGCAGTGGGGTCACCCGGGCCTATTTAAATGAGGTAGAGAATGTGCCGGTGGAGAGGGATGTGTTAAAGATGTGTTTGAGTGCAGGTAGTAGTGTGGGAGGGATGGACTGAAGAAGGTGAGAAGGGATAGGGTCTAGAGAACAGGTTGTCTACAGAACAGGTCGAACTAGGATGGCTAGTGAGGAGGAGTTATGAACCTGTCTCTGGGTGTCTGGGGTGGAGAACTGGTTCCTGATTGGTGTAACTTTATTGGAAAAGAAAGTGATGAAGTGACTGCAATGAGAGAGGTAAGGGAAGGGGAGGAGGAGGACAGAGAAGAGAAGATAAGGTTGTGAAGAGAGTACAGGTGTTACAAGAGACCTGCCAATCTTCTCCTGGTAGTATATGGTTTTCGTGGTAGAAATGCTATGGGAAAAAGAGGAAAGAAGTGTTTGGTAATTGCTTAGGCTAGTCGGACTGTTGACTTATGCCATTTGCCATTGGTAGCCATAGTGCACAAAAATGCCTATACTGCTGGCCTCACTAATATCACTTCCAACTGCAACCTCAGTTTTCCCCAGGAGGTCGACCATTCAGGTACTGGGCAGGCTCAACCCTGCTTAACCTCAATGGGAAACCCAGCAAGAACTGCAGGGAGATATGGCTCTGTTGTGCAAGAATTCATGTGTGGAAGGTTTAGAGCAAAATCCACAACAATATCCAACATCAAGGTCAAAATGAGGAAGCTCAAACACAGAGATCAGCAAACAAATCAGACAAAGGGCAAATTCAGAGAATAGTCGTGAATGCAGGTAAAGATCAAAACATAGAAATAGCAATTCTGGAATAGAGCATGCAGAATTTACACAAACATACTGTAGGAGTTGGCAAGACTTCACAATTACTGAATGTTTGACAAAGGTAAACAATAATTTGGGTTGTGTGTACAAGAAGTGGTGGCCCTCTGCAGGAGTGGAGGAGTAATGACCAGAGTGGATCCGATGACTAATAGTCCCACTGCTATATATTAACAGAGAGCTAGGGTAACTAGATCTGCTCTAAGTAAAGACTGCTATATTAAACAAAATGTGGGCACAATTTATGAATAGTTAATTGACAGTATGAATAAAGTAAATAGTGAGCACCCATTCTTATTTTGTGACCTCCATTTGGTTTCTAATGGTCGTACTAAGCTAATCTATGCGCACAATTTAGTACATTGATTATAGGAACTGTTTTCATGAATTGTCTGCTTTCCCAATGGCAGAGAACTAAGAAAAAAACAAGGTAATGATACAATAGATATAAATAACCAGCAAAACCTTTCTCCAAAAACCACACACAATTAATGTCATCTTACTTATAGTGGTAGCAAATCAGTAAACTGATGATTCATGGTTGGGATTCATGATCACGCTTTATTAGATAATTAGCCATTTAGGTAGCTGGCTTCAATATGGTGTTTTCTTATCTGACAACTATCTTTTGTGACACATGTATGCATAAATGTGCAATGTCCCAAACTACAGTCTTGGTTCACTTACTCCTGCAAATTCATTTTAATAAGAGACTTCTATAAAAAGCTTGTGTTTGGAACAGACTCTTCCTGCTAATTGCCAGTGTCTGATTGAAACTGCAGTGTGCATATGTGTTGCTTGTGTTTTTTAGTCAAGGAAGGGAGAAACTTGGTTCCAATGGATCCGAATGGCCTGTCTGACCCATACGTGAAGCTCAAACTCATTCCTGATCCGAAAAGCGAGAGCAAACAGAAGACCAAGACTATAAAGTGCTGCCTGAATCCGACATGGAACGAGACCTTCACATTGTGAGAAACTGTGACTTTATATATAATAAAGCCTAAATGGAAAAAGCAGATATTGAAAAAGATGACTCATAGAAATGTTATATGTTGTAAAGGTTGTGGTGTGGATAAAGGTGATAAATGGTGAAACAAACATTTGGGCATAAATAATGGCATAGCAAGTGTGTGTTCCAGTTTCCAGTTGGAAAAAAAGCTCAAATTAGTTTGTAAGACAAACATAAATAGTGAAGTTAATGCCGGTGTATAAATCAATTTCTCAATCAAAATGTATTTTTAATATAGTTTTTACTTAAAACGAAATTATTTCATCAAATAGAACCAAAGCTTCGTCAGGATTATAGTTAAGAGTTTTAAATATTAAATAGTTCTGATATGATGTTTTTCTTGGTCGCTGCTTAATTTAATAATATGTCAGTTGAAGACAAAATACAATTTACTAAGTTTTAATACTGGAGAGGTTTAAGCCTCGTATCCATGTAATGCATGCATTTATGCATTTAAATTAATCAAACACATTCTCAAAATGATCACTTATAATTACCAAGTTAAATTGGTTCCGTATTATATATTCCTCACACATCTGCATCTGATATCAACAGCATTTAAAAAGAACCTTTGAAAAGGGTTTCATTCACATATACTGTACCCTGTTAACATAATGCACACTCATGTCTACATTTTTTAAATTCATTTAAGCCATTATACTTAAGTTTCAAGTTCGATTTACTCTTCCAGGAGTCTCTTTAATATTCGATCATTTAATGAATGCAAAAAATATAATTTACATATAGTTTTCTCCATGACATGATACAGGAAAAAAAAATTTGTATATCGCATGCAATACACCAACTATTTGGTCATGCAATTTATCCAACTGTACACTCAAATTAGTTATTGATGTTTCAGTAAATCAGGGCCATGTCATAATATTATGCCATACTATCTAGTATTATTATATAGTGCATTACTAATCTACAATACATACATTACATGCTCGCTGTCCACTTTATTAGGAGTACCTGTACACATGTTCATGCAGTTATCCAATCACGATGTGAATGAAGAGTAAATACAGTAGATAAAATCATGCAGATACAGTTGAAGAGTTTCAGTTAATGTTCACATCAGAATAGAGGGGGAAAAAAGTGACTGCTGCATTGTTGTTATTGCCAGACAGATTGGACTGACTATTTCAGAAACTGCCGATGTCCTGGGATTTTCTTGTAGAACAGTGCACAGAAGGATGTGAAAAACAAAAAACATCCAGTGAGCAGTAGTGCTGTGGGCAGAAACATTGGAAGTCTACGATAACTCAAGTAACAAATATTTACAACCGTGTTGAGCAGAAAGTATGTCAGAATACACAACATGTTATGGTGGATCTGTTACAAAAGCAGAAAACCATGTCGGGTTGCAATCCTGTCAGCTAAGAAGAGGAATCTAAGGTTACAGTGGGCACAAGCAAACCGAAACTTGAAGGGTTGAGAGTTAAAGAAAAAGACCAGCTGGATTTTTTAAAAATGTATTTTATTTCTTTATTTCTTTATTTCTTTATTTATTGCTTCTCCCTGAATTTTTATTTGTTTTTCACACCATTCGCTGTGAACTGAAGAGTGCTGTGCATGAAAATCCCAGGATAATTGCATGAATGTTCCTAATAAAGTGAACGCTGCGTTTTTGCTGTAGTAGCAGTATTACACTCTACTACTTGACATAGCCGTTTGTGGTATTATGTGGATTGGGATGCAAACTACAGTCTCTCTCTCTATCTTTAAGTAATCTGAAGGAATCTGATAAGGACCGTAGGTTATCAGTGGAGATGTGGGATTGGGATTTGACCAGTAGGAATGACTTCATGGGTTCCCTCTCATTCGGCATCTCAGAACTGCAGAAACAAAGCGTGGATGGCTGGTGAGACACTCACTAACACACACACTCACACACACACACACACACACACACACACACACACACACACACACACACACGTATGCAGTATAGCGTCTGTCAGTCCCAGAGGACTCTCCACCTGTCTGTCGCTGGGAACGTGACCTCTGTAGACAATTATTTTTCATACAATAGATCACTGATCACAAATAAGAAGGAACGACAGACCTCTAACAAATAGGTAGACAGACAGAGAGACAGAAAAAAATGGAGCCTTCATTAATGCTTTAACCAAAATTGCATTGTTGCTGATTTCTGAACTCACTGTGTTGTGTTTGTGTGTGTCCCTTATGAGCTCAGTAATGATGATGCATACACTTAACTACACACCTACACACATTTCCTGCTCGCTCAGCTTCTCTTTATCTGAGGGTCTTCAAGAGCCTCCCTTTCATTTCCTTGTTGCCTTTCCCCTTCTTCCCTCTGTATCTCTTCCTCTGCTTTGTCTTTTCATCTCTCTCTCTCTTTCTCTCGCTCCTCTTCAGCCAGAGCTGAGGACTGATTTAATAAGAGGAAGTAAATGGCAGTGTCTTCTCTAAGGGTTTTCAAGAGAGTCTGTAAAGTGCGCATTTCTCACACTGACACACACACACACACACATGCACACACACACACACACACACACACACACACACACACACACACTCTCTCTCGCTTTTTCACTCCCTTGCTCTTTTACACACACTCCTGTAGTGTCTCTTTGACCTTTTGTTGCTCTTTCATCTGAAAGAAGACAATTTCTCTGCTTATTATATTGTGTTGACTCCCTTTAGTGTCCTTCCCTTTGTGTGACTACGTCTCTAATAAAGGCCTCTTGGGTATAAACCCCCCCCCCCCCCCCACCCCACCCCACACACACACACGCACGCACACACACCGATCAGCCATAACATTAAAACCACTCACAGGTGACGTGAATAATATTGATTATGGCATTGCAAGGGCCCCTGTCAAGGGGATATATTAGACAGCAAGTGAATGATCGGTTCGCAGTTTATGAAGTTTATTACTTTGACAAGAGATGAATTGTGACAGCTAGACGTCTGGGTCAGAGCATCTCCAAAACAGCAGGTCTTGTGGGGTGTTCCCGGTATACAGTGGTTAGTACCTATCAAAAGTGGTCCAATGAAGGACAACCAACGAACTGACAACAGGGTCATGGGAGCACAAGGCTCATTGATGCATGTGTGGAACAAAGGCTAGCCTGTCTCTTCTGATCCCACTGTAGCACAAATTGCTGAAAAAGTTAATGCTGGCTATGATAGAAAGGTGTCAGGACACCGAGTGCATCACAGCTTACTGTGTATGTGACTGCGTAGCCGCAGACCGGTCAGAGTGCCCAAGCTGACGCATGTCCACTGCTGAAAGCTCCTACAATGGGCACGTGTGTATTAGAACTGGACCATGGAGCAATGAAAAAAGGTGGTCTGGTGTGATGAATCATGTTGTTTTTTTTACATCATGTGAAATACATCAGGAATGGTTTGAGGAACATGACAAAGAGTTGAACGTGTAGATTTGGTCTCCAGATTCCCCATAACTCAATCCAATCGAGTATCTGTGGGATGTATTGGACAAATAAGTCCAATTCATGGACAGCCCACCTCGCAAACTACAGAACTTAAATGATCTGCTGCTAACATCTTGGTGCGAGACACCACAGCACAAATTCAGAGGTCTTGTTGAGTTCATGCCCTGACGGGTCAGAGCTGATTTGGCAATGGGCAGACCTACACAATATTAGGCAGGTTGTTTTAATGTTATGGCTGATTATTAGTAGTGGACCTTATTAGAAGTGGAGTTAAAATACTACTGAAGTGATAAGTGTGTCGCTTGCAATGCTGTCATGGAATATAAGCAGCATTCCTTGCTTAATACACTTTAATGGATCACATGCAGTGGTAATAATTTATTAATGCATAATAAATTACATATATGGTTCTCTTTCTGGAAAGGTTTATGTCTTGTTGTTTAGTACCGGACTGCAATTCATGTAAAATATGTTTGGTGATGTTTAAAATAAAATAGAATAAATATAAAGTACAATAAATTGAATAAGGTAAAGCTACCATTTTCTGCAAGGTTGATACACTATTTTTCCCATTAAATAGTTTCATTTGTGTTGCTCGTTAATATTAGGGTTAGTTAGGGTTTAAGGTACAAGTAGCATTTAGTGCTAGTTAGTGTTATGATTCGGATGGAACATGCACACCAAGCACAGCTAAGTGTGCTTATTTAATCAAATTACAAATATATTTGAGTACAAATTACAATCCTATTAAATCTCATTAAAATGCAGCAAAAATACAGATGCAAAAGTGCTAAGAGAAAGTGTGGGACTGAGCTACAGTGGGAAACAGAGAAAACCAGAAAGAACAACAGTGAGATACAGTGAAACACACACACACACACACACACACACACACACACACACACTGACAGAGAGAGAGAAATAGAGAGAGAGAGTGACAGAAATAGTGGAACAGACATACTGAGTAAGCATTAGAAATCCCCCTGCACTGTGTGTTGACTGTTATTGACCCTACATGGAGATTAGCTTGTACAAACACTAATTAGCACCATTACACACACACACACACACACACACACACACACACACACACACACACACACACACAGACAAATATACAAACAAACACACAAGTAAGGTAATGTTTTTTTTCTTATATCATCTATTACCCAAGCTTAAACACAACACACCCCAGTGATTTGTATCTATTACATAATATCCAAATGCTTCTTCAAAAGATCAGTCCTGATGCTGAAGAAGATTCACGGGACTTCGATTTAAAAGCAGACCAATAAGTAAACTGTTTTTGACCTGGAAGTTCAAGATTTAAAGGAGGTAAATAAAAAGCACAGCAAAGACGTATTAGCATAGGATGACTTCACTGGGCATTCACGTCAGCTAACTCACCTGATAATGTTAGCTCCGCTGATGTAAAATTGTCATGGTGAACCGAACTCCTAAAGGTGTGCATCGGGACTGGGATCCAAACAGGACAGAAAAAGTTGTGTGAGCAGGAGGTTTTTGCTTTTATGCACGTGTGAGGGAGTAAACAGACATGAAGCTTACAGGACAAAGACCATGTACAGCATTTTTTCATTCATTCATTCATCTTTAGTAACTGCCTGGTCAGGATTGCGGTGGTTTAAATTAGTCTACTAGTTATCTTTACTGTTTGATAGGGTGGAAGAGTACCATAGTCTGTTCAGAAATATCATATTGTGTGTTGATAAATGATTCGAACATAGGCTTTACTGTAGCTTGGCATAGACCTGGGTTTCATAGTTTGTGGTGTTAAAGGATATACATCTAGTCATTGGTTCTGCAGACTATATACCTCTGTGACCTTTGTTCGCATCAGGTGGAAGGGAACATTGTTTTGTGTTTTGCCTTTTAGTGATTTTATGGATTTCAAGTAGTCTCATGTGGGCTGTGACCACTTTTAACCCCAGGCCACACAATAATGCTTAAACTGCCTTAACACACAGTTACAGTATCAGAGATACAGTTCAGTGTTTCTACAGAACTTTTTTCATTATTGATAATCTATGACACTCTTTCTCTCTTTTTTCTTACACTTACACGTCTTCTTACACACACACACAGGTTTAAGCTGCTGAGTCAGGAGGAGGGCGAGTACTTTAATGTGCCTGTCCCAGCCGAGGGAGAGGAAGGAAACGAGGAGCTGAGACAAAAATTTGAGGTAAGACATCTATGCGTGAGTGTGTGTGTGCAAGTGTGTGTGTGTGTTTGCGCATAGGTGTGTATGCATGTTGTGTACATATTAGCACAAGGACATACAACAGTATGTAATACCATTGGCATTTTGAAAAGTACTGAGGACTAGGCAGGTTCATTCTGATGCTCATGTCACAGGGCAACCTAGCACACTCAGAGGAAAGTGCTGTCTGCCTTCTTCAGCATACATCACCTCACAGATGTCAATGATTGGCTAGAGGGCATTATGGTTACGCCTATGGGTAACATAAATAAACCCTGTGTCATTAAATAAAATAAAGCCACACTAAAGTGGCAGAGTGAGAGAAATCAACAGTACATTGCTGCAATTCATTTACATATACATAGTGCTCTACATGATGTGGGAGCTCAGTAGGGATCAGTGTAATGTGGAAACATGGCTGATAATAGTGAAAGTGTCAGTTGCATTTGAGAATTCTCTAAAGCTCTCTTTTCCTCCAGCAACTGGCAATTTTCCCTTATTCACCATGGTCAGCTAGGGACCAGCATACCCAGGGAAGTATACATTGCAGTGCTAAATTTAGTGCTGAGTCATCTTTGCTTGGCTTGAAATCCTTGGCTCAGTACCCAACACTGTACCCCCCCCCCCCCCCCCCCCCCCCTTATTGCCTAGAGCTCTGCTTGGTCCTACTCAAAGATAATCCAGCCACGAGTAACCAAACGCAGAACGGTGATCAACCTGGAATGACAAGTCTTGCAAAGAACTAGTGAGAGAGGTGGGAATTGGCGTCCTTGGCACATGCCATCTACTGGAGGGGCTATAGTTAGTAACCACGGTGAAGGAACGATCTGTCAGGTCGAACTGAAGCACATGTAGTGCCACTCAATGTCAAGTGCCTTGTTCCACTGCCACATACTGCTGTTCAGGGGTACAATTCTTTGGGCTTAAATGTGGGTTCATGAGCATTGGCACTGTTGTGATGATTCTGCTGGTAAAATGCAGTTGAAGCTTTGGCAATCCATTTCACTCTCTCTTTTTGTCATATCTAAAAGGGGAAGGCCAGGAAGGAGATGTTCTTCATTGCATACCAGGAAAGGTTCTCTATCTTTTTCCTCCTGCTGTTTGAGTTGATCAATGCAATACCCCATGCACGGTTCAGTTTCAGCCACATGATAGAGGAGGCTTGGGGGTGGGGGGTGGGGGTGGGGGTGCTTTAGTTACAAAAGGTTGAGAACCTCTGATCTAGAGAGACCCACTCAGCTCTTCCATCAGACAAGCCATGACGAGCCATGGCCTAGAAGCAGAAGAACTAGTAGTCACTGGCCATGTGTTTCAAAGTGTTGTCTTGGCAATGCTGGTTCCAGAAGGCTTTTCTATTAACTGGTCCATCCTCCATTTTGGGCCAGGGAGAACTGGCTTCTCTCTGCTGGCTGCTTTTCTTGCCGTTAGTCACTTGAGGTTGCTTAGTGGCACAGATGAGTAGTGAAGGGACTTGTACAGCTTGGCTACGCACTACTTTCCGGGGCTCGGCTTGAAGCAAGTGGATGAACTTGGCCGGCTATCAGATGTTCAGGCCAGAGGCAGTGCCACTTTACACTTAAGAGGAAACTCATCTACAGAATCATTGACTGGAGAAGGAGAGGTGCCAGGGTGTAATCCCATTTATGGAATTGGGTCAGTGGTGTCACTCAGATGTTGCCCTTGATCACTGTTTTAAGGCAGTCATAATTGCTGTCTTAGATGCATGATGGTCACAGAAAGGGTGTAATGATACATTATGTGATCTAACATCTAGATCCTGAATGTACACAGAAACTTTTTAAATGGCTTTCTTCCAGAGATGATTGTAACCAACACAAGTGGAGGGTGAAGGAGAGAACAAGTAGTCATGTTTTTCCTCACACACAGCCACACACACACACACACACACACACACACACACTCACACACACACACGCAAACATCCATCTGTCATTCTAAAATGTTCATGCTGAGATTGTTGAAAACAGCTAAACGCCTAAATGCTCACTTAAAGGGAGTGAGATCACACGTCTGTGTGTGTGTGTGTGTGTGTGTGTATGTGTGTGTGTGTTTGTGTATCTTCGTGGGGACCAAATGTCTCCATTTGCCTAGTCCCCAAACACTGATTTTATTTTTAAAAAAAAGTCCCAAAATTTTTGTTTACAGAAGTTAAGGTAGGGGTTAGATTTGAATGAGGCGTAGCATTAATGAGTTCTATTAATAATTTGTTTCAATAATGGTAGTGTTTGATTGACGAGTACTTACCAGAATTCATGCTAACCTCTTTTTTTTACCCTACTGTAGATTGCTATAGATATGGTAGCTAACTTTATAGACCATTTCATCACACATTCATGTGAACATTACATTTGTAAACTGACTTGGCAATCTCAGCCATTTCTTAAACCTGACATAGTCTCGCAGAGCATTATGGGTAATAATAATTCTCTCTCTCTCACACCAAGAATAACACAGAATGGACAATAAAACATAACCACTAATTAGATCTTTTGTTCCAGTTTCAGCAATTTTGTTTGATCTTTCTTTGTTTTTTTTAGCATTTGGGGGATTAAAAATGGCAGGTTTTTATGGCATATTTTATGGCATATTAGAACACTAACTAGACTTAAGATCTAGTGTCTGAGATGAAGTCTTTATTTACAGATATGACACAAAATAAATCAAATTGATGCTGTAGAAAGTTAACTTTTATGTCTGTGTGTGTGTTTGCCTTACAGAGAGCTAAAATAGCTTCTGTCGCTAAGAGGACAGACTCATCTGTATCCAAGTTGGAAAATAATGGAAATAAAGACCGGATGAAGCTCTCTGACTTCAACTTCCTCATGGTGCTTGGAAAAGGGAGCTTTGGCAAGGTCACTACTCCCATCTCTTGAACCATGTCTAGGCTGTCTGTCTATCTCTCTGTCCCTTCCTCTGTCTCCCCCTCCCTCTGTCCCTCAGTCTCCGGTTGTTTCTTCTTCTCTATCTATCTCTCCCCTGTCTCTGTCCTCTCTCTCTCACTGTCTCTCCTCTCCCTCTCACTCTCTGACTACCTCTGCCTCCCTCTCTGAATCTCTCTCCTTTCCCTCTGTTTCTGTCCTCTTCCTATCTCTCTCTTTCCCTTATTCTCTTCTCTGTCTTTCTCTCTTCCTACAAGCTCTGCCTCTGCCCTCTCTGTCTCTATCCCTTGCTCTCTCCTTAAGTCTCCACCTGCGTCATATGTCTTTATCCTCTCTCTCCCCTCTCTCTTTAATATCTCGGTTCTACTCTCTTATTCTGTTTCTTTTTGTCTGTCTGCTTTCTGTCTTCATCTTCAGAAGAGCTGCTGTACATCCCTATCCAAGCCGAATTCACTGTTTTGGAAGTCTGCCATTTTGTAGTCATGCCCTAATGCCACAAAAATGAATGTAGGTTTAGCAAATACACTGATGAACAGAGAGGAATAAAATCAACAGATGATTGAGACAGATAGAAAGACAGAGCGAAGGACAGAGAAAAAGAGAGACAGACAGATAAAAAGACACAGACAGACAGATAGATAGAGGAAAATGGTGTGTGTGTGGGGTGTGGGGTCTTCCATTTCAAAAGCTGGCAGTTGCCATGGGAACAGGCATATTGAGTGCTGCTGGGAGGCTGAGGATTGTGTGTGTGTGTGTGTGTGTGTGTGTGTGTGTGTGTGTGTGTGTGTGTGTGTGTGTGTGCGTGTGTGTGAGTGTCTGTGTGTGTGTGTTTGTGTAGGTGTAACAGATGTTTTTCCAAATTTCTCAATTACAGAGAAAATCTTTCTGAATCGCCTCACTGCTACTGCTCTGTCTTTCTCTATTCCACACTGTTTTTCTCTACTTCATTCTGTTCTTCTCTTGTCCATTCTGTCTGCCTCTATTCTCTTTCTCTCCATTCTACCATTTCTCTATATTAAATTTCTGTGTGTCTCTCTCTCTCCCATCTATACTGACTGGCTCTGTTTATGCCTGTTTGTCTTCCTTCCTTCTCTTCACAAATACAAACAAGTTGAAAATGTCAGAAATGATCAATTGGACAGAGGGGAAAGTGTTTTTACCATCTTCATGCACTCAACACATTTTTATTTCTTAGAATATATTTACATCACTTAAAGGTGGATATAAAGATATAGATCTCTCTTATATTTTCAGTGTAAGATTAAGCTAATTAACCACAAAGATATTTCTCATAATCTTTACCAGGGGTGCCAATAATTCTGGAGTTAACTGTCCTATATATGGAGTACAGAGCCATTGTGGATCCAGTTTTCACTGCTCCTATGTTCACACTCTTAATCAGTTGGCCTTGTGTGCCAAGAGGTTGTGTGTGCACTGGTATACTCAAGCTGTATCTCCTTTTCTGATTTGCTTAGCTAAAGCTAAGAAAATTGGTTATGTATAAAAACTATAGCTAATATGTTAAAGCTTTGTGGTTGGTACTGAAATGTTGGTAGTTGTTAACAGTTACTGTAAGTGGTTGTAAGTGCACTGTCCAAAGGATATTGTTAACAGATGGTAAATAATAGGTATAGGACCGGTTGTTTTGGTGTTGAGTTCTCACCTGCCTCAAAGACTGCATCGATGGTGAATGCACCAGGGTCTGATTAAAATGGACTAAGTACTGCATATGTCTTTTTAAATGTCTTTTTTTAAAACAATTCCCATTCTGTAGGCTGTGTTTAAATGATGTGATGCATGAACAAAAACAATTGATTTGTGACCACAGACCTGAGATACACATAAACTACTGTGTATGGCCAACAATTTGTGGACACCTGACCATAACCCCCATATGTGGACCTTCCCCAAACTGTTGCCACAAATTTGGAAGCACACAATTGTAAAGGATGTCTTTGTATTCTGTCGCATTACAATTTCCCCAAACCCTTTCCAGCATCACAATGCCCCTGTACACAAAGGCGAGGTCCATAAAGACATAGTTTGCAAAGGTTGGTTTGGAAGAACTTGAGTGGCCTGCACAGAGCCCTGATCTCAACCCCACCTGACTGAACCTTTGGTATGAACTGGAACGCTGACTGCACTGCAGACCTCCTCATCCAACATCAGTGCCTGACCTCACTAATGATTTTATGGCTGAATGGGCAAATCCACATAGACATATTTCAGAATCTAGTGGAAAGGGGTTCCGTCCACAAACCTGTGACCACAATCCATTTGCAGTGGAACACAGGCAGTTATTCCACTTTTTTACATTGTCAGCATAATGATCTGCAGATGTACTGTTGTCTGGGCAGTGTTAGCTCAGTGGATAAGATGTTGGACTACTGATTGGATGGTTGTGAGTTCAAATCCCTGCACCACCACTGCTGGGCCTTTGGGCAAAGCCCTTAACCCTCAACTGCTCAGTTGTATAAATGAGATTGGTACAATTGGCTCTGGATAAGTGCCAATTCAATTCCAGTACAAATATACCAATTCAAGGGTGGTAACAATGTTAGCACTAGGGTCAGAACAATCGGCTGCTGCAGATGCAAAGCAGACAAAGCTCTGGGGATAAATGTTGCTGCATGAGTTCTTTGTTGTGGAAGACTTTGTCTTAAGATAATTAATATTATCTTAATAATATCATTAATCTTAAGATATTAATAAAGAGGTATCTTTTTCATGTCTGTAGTCAGGAAATTTCTAGTGGCAACTCATCACCCATATGCAGACTTACTACATCCAGCTGGGATGTTCGTGGCAGCAAATCCATTAATGAAACTGGGAATGTTGAACTTCAGACTGTTTCAGAGGGAACTGAATGCTTACTATCTTTTGGACCATATAACAACAGTATGTATCAAGTTGTGGTAAGAGGATGAACACACACCCTGTGGTGTTTTACAGCAACCACTAATGGGGCATAATGCAAGCAATGTTGAGATGGGCAAGCAACCTCTGAATGTGGCAGTTACACACCTTCTTTCTTTAAGATCGGTCTACCTACCAGGCTCATGCAGTCAGTGCACATGCTGTCTTGTAACAGTCCTGTGCCAAGGATTGGAAAATTGAGACAAGGAGTTCAGCTAATTTGGAATGCGTCCAGCAAATAAGAATGAGCTGTTTGCAAAAAAACAGACAACTTTCTGTGCAGTGTGATTCACGGATAGGGCTTGAATCCTGTGTCATATGAATGACGAAATCTACAGATGTATGCACTGCTTCCACTTGGGTGGAAGACACTGCAGCACATCTGACACACTATGCAACTAGGGATGTTCACAGCCCATTTTGACCATGGTTCCACCTTTTTTTTCATATTCTCCCCAATTTGGTATTTGTCCCCAACTACCAGTTGATTACACAACAGCTACTGACCAGGGGCAAACACCACTTCCATATGTGACGCCAACCTACACAACTTTTTGAACTGCTGCTCATGCTGCATCACAAGGCAGTTTAACACACTCTGTGGAAAGCCACCTCTGCCCTCCTCCAGATATGTGAGCTCACAGACTCGCAATCTCTCGATGATTAGGTGAACAATTTTATGTTATACAACTCTGGATCTGGTTCCAGCCATTATCAGTGTTACTGACAGGGTCTCCATATCTGCTACCTGTCTGTTTATCCTCCAGTCAATCTGTTTCTATTGCATTATATTTCTCTCTTTTATTCCCACCCATCATTAACAGAGAAGTAAAGGGTATATGTCTTTAGTATCTCTGTATCCTCTTCTTATATCCTAATATATGTTGACCACTAATGCATAACGACTAACTAGAAGCTATTGGCTATTTGTTATATGGTCTTCAAGAGTGAATGCCTTCTTTTATAGCAAATGTTCTTTGTGATCTACTGTGCACACTGTACCATATCCACTTTTCTCTGTCTGTCTCTCTGTCGCTCTCTTTCAGGTAATGCTGGCTGAGATGAAGGGAACGGATGAGTTATTTGCTATAAAGATTCTGAAGAAAGATGTGGTGATTCAGGACGATGATGTGGAGTGTACTATGGTGGAGAAGAGGGTGTTAGCACTTTCAGGAAAACCTCCTTTCCTTACACAGCTGCATTCCTGCTTCCAGACCATGGTACAGACACACACACACATACATACACACACACACACACACACACACACAAACACACATTCTGCCTTCAAAATGTCTTAATTTCTTATTAGGATGGTGGCTATACAATTACTAGATGAGTATACACAAACACATACAAACGTACAAAGGTACATACATTCATACACTCCTCTGTATGCCATGTCACTTTGCATTTTTTTTAACTCACAGCACATGACCTAAAACATACACGAACACACACATAAAGAACACACACACACACACGTACAATGTAAATAACAGAAAGGGAGGCCAGCATGTCAGACAAATCTTTGGGTGCAGTGGAGCAGCAGCGGATCCGACAGCATGCTGAACAGACGCGCACACACACACACACACACACAAAGGGGGAGAGAGCGTGAGCGAGGCATTAGAGAGAGAGAGAGAGAGACGTTAGAGAGAGAAAAGCGGCATTATATTTTCTTCAGTAACTGCGTTATCCTGGTCAGAGTTGCTTCCAAAGCTAGGAACACAGGACACAAGGCAGAAATCTGCCCTGAATTAGACCTCAGTCTCATGCAGTGTTTCACACACACACACACATTTCATTTACTGTAAACAATCCACCAACCAACATTTTCATAGATAGATAACACATATACTCAGCTGGCTCCTCTCACAGTAGCAGAGCAGAGGCTCAACTGAGCCTCCCCTGGACTGCCAAACTTGGCATTCTTTCCTAAAGCCAGCAACTTGTGGACGTTATCTCACTTACTCATTCCAGTACTGCAGTCCTTGCATTTCCAACTTGATCCTGCCAAGCTGTTGAAGTTTAATAGACAAGACAAAAACAAATTCTGTTATTTGTTCTGCATGCAGAATGAAGTTGCAAAATTAAATGTTTTTTTTTCTGTACATAGTGCAGCAGAAGATAAACTGTAATACTTAAAGATGGGCAAGGAGGAGGCAAGAACTGGTTCAATAAACAGACCTCAAACAGAACATAAAGCACAAAAACACATCTCCAACACAAAGCGCATGTCCAACACAGACACGCTGTCTTCTGGTCATCAGAGAGCTGGGAAGTGATCTCCCACAATGCTGGGTGATGGCATTGAACTTCATGGCGGATGGCTACAGCTCCTCCCCTTTTCAGCAGATGGCAGCCGCACCGCCACCAACCCAGGGGATGGCAGCGACTCCTCCGTGCTCCCCAGCAACCACTTCAGCACCATGCTTCCTCCGTGCCAAAATCTCCCCATAGCGATGAGGTCTCTCGGACAGAACGTTCCTCCTCTTTGCCGGGTTTCGGCACCAATATAAACCCTTAAAGATGGGCAAGGAGGAGGCAGGAACCGGCTGAACATAAACGTAACGTTTAATGATCAGTAGAACTCAAACATAATGTAAAACACATAGACATAACTCCAACACGAAGCGCACGTGCGTCTCTCTCTCCCGCTCTGGCACTTCCAGATGCTCCTTTATCGCTTGTATATCGTCTCATATACAATCTCACACAATCTCAACCCCCACTATTTCGCTCAGGGATCACTGCCTGTCTCTTGCTCTTAGTGATCTCAGTCCCTTCCCCTCATTATTGATGGTTGTGGCTCTTCTCTCGCCTTTTCTTAAGGATTGTAATCCCTCACTGTAAATTTTTGGCAGCTCTATGTTTCTCTATCAAGATTTGCAACCCTTTCCTTCCTCTTTCAAAGAGTTGTTTATCTCTGCCAAGGATCAGATTCTTCCATCTCTGTCAATGTTTGCAAACTCAAAGTCAAAGTCAAAACATCAAAAGGTTGCTTTATTGGCATGTAACATATTAACATTTGTAACATTTATACCTACTTCTACACATATATATGTACACACATGCATATACCAATTTATCACAACCCCTCCCTCACACATTCTATGCCTCTCATTTTTTATTTGAACCTCATTTCCTGTTTATCCCAATCCCTCCTATTATACATTCCAACCCTTTCTCCTATTCATCCCAACTCCCTTTCCTCACACATTCCATTCCTGCCATATTAATTCTGATAATCTTTCCAGTTTATCCCAACAATTCCCTCCCTCCCACTTCCCAACTCGTATTTAATTCCAGGTTTTCAGTGCCAGCCAGAGGTGAAAGTGGTCCCCTGCTGAGTCTCAGCTGCTTTCAAAGTTTCTGCCTCCAAGCCCTCTATAAGGGAGTGTTTCCTTACCTCTGGTGCCTCAGGCTTGCTCACAAGTGGTTAAAGCACTTTTTATCAGTAGGATCTTCCTGGGACAAATTTGTTATGGAAGCACTATAAAAGCAACTTTTTCCTCTGTTGTGTGTATAGGATCGGCTGTACTTTGTAATGGAATACATTAATGGAGGAGATCTGATGTACCAGATCCAGCAGGTCGGAAAGTTCAAGGAGCCACATGCAGTGTGAGTACTGGCACTACACTCTCTCTTTTAGCTTTTTAGCTTTTACACTCTCACTTTTAGCTTATAGTTTTTGAGCACTCATTTTTGCTGCCTTCAAGTCATGTTGGACATATCATAATAATGTGATAATTACACAAGAACACCACAATTCCATAATTACTTTTCAGAAGTTGAACATTTTCTTCTTCTTATAATAATTATTATTATTTTGTAGGTTGAGTGCATAATTTTATTGTGTGTGTAAGGTAGCATTAGATTTCTGTTAGCATGCTTTTAGCCTTCAATAAGCTTTGTGTTAGCACCGTCTTAGCCTTTCAATATCACATCCCTGGGACTCATCTCAATCTTCTGTTTACACCCTGTTAGTTTTTTTATTAGCACTCTGTTAGCTTCTTTTTTACTCTTTCAATAGGCTTGCATTAACAGTCCATTAACAGTTTCCACTGATATGCAGCGCTATGCACACCAAGAAACCTATAATGGTGTATGTCATTTGGTTTTAAGAGCAGAAGGATTTATCCTGGTGCTGATAGAAAGGGTTTAGATCTGGGTTATTAGAGTGTTTGTGTAAAGATGTGTTTTGTGAGTTATCTGAGTATTTACTATCTGCGTAGGTGGGGATAGTGTTTTTGTGTTTTTGTGCTTAGTAGTTGAAGCATTGAAATTGTTATAAAGCACACATATTATGGTTTTCAAACGAGCCTAATTTTGTTTTAGAGGTCTCATACAATAGATTTACATGCGTCCAAGGTCAAAAAACACTTTAATGTGCTCATAATTTAAATTGCAGCATTACCTTTTTTCCACCCAGTGTCATAAACGACTCGTTCAATGATCCGTTCTAAAGGATTCATTCTAAACTCCTCCTTTTAGAGAGCATACTATGCTCTGATTGGTCAGATGTTCCAGTCTGTTGTGATTGGTCTACCACTGTGAGCAAGCAGCCAATGAAGACCAGAGGCGGGGCTTTTTGTTGCAAACCTATGTAGGTTAGTACAGGAAGTAAGTCTGGAATGACTAACGACTCGTTTCAGCTGTTCAGAATCAGTTCCTTCTTTTGGGAGTCAATAACTCTGCTTGTCTTACGGTTTTACATTTACAAACAGCTCTATAACACAGTACATGACCATAATAGGTGCACTTTAAATCCAGTTTTCTCCCAAATGTATTGTAGATTTTCAGGCCTTTATCTAGGTCCCCATCACACAATAATATGGGTTAGGGGTAGTGTGCTTTCTCTGTAGGCATATGAATCCGTCACATCCTGAATTGTCAAACTTATGAAAAGGGAGAGAGCGACACAAGACCTTTTATCCCACATTTACCGTGGTGTTTTCTCAGACTCCTAACCACAGTCATCTGTTGCATCAACAAACATTTTCCAAACAACAGAGCAAACTTGTCAGGAGCAAGACTTTTACAAATTTATAGGAGGAAGCAATATGAAGAATGCCATGTACTGAACCTACCTTGGTTGTTAGTATTCCAACACTGCTTCCTGTTACTATGCCATTAGCATGGTAGTAGGCTGTTAGCCTCCTATTATGATTACTGCTAGCGCACACTTAAGAAAAACTTAAGGATAACTTAACTTAGTGCTACTGCAGTAGAGGACAGAGACACCAAGGACAGAGACAGAGACACAACAGGAGTGAGAGAAGAGGTAGAAAGAAGACATCTAAAGAGAGCATATATTATAGTTAGTGTCCGTGACTGCAATATTTAGGAACAGTATAAATCATGCATACGTTAGTCATGGCAGAACTAATTTAAGCGAGCCACTTAGAAAGAAGTGGTGCTAATGGCCATGAAAAAATAAAATATAAAATAATTGTTAAATTAATTGTCTGCTTTGAATCAATACCATTCTACTTTTTGAAGACAATTTCCAATGACCTCACATCATATATGTGGGTGGTGTATTTCTACCAAGTATTCTGGTTCTTTCTATATTCAGATTTGTTTAACCCAAATATTATTCCATTTTTGTCCAAGACCCTAGAACATGCAGTTCTCACTTATCTTTATATCTTTCACTAAATGACCCTGGGATGCCAACTGTTCTAGATACTTGCCTTTGTGGAGATTGTCTTAAGAGTCACTCCAGTTTTCTACACACAAAGAAAAATAATAATGACATACAAAATGTCCACTGTCCTCATCCTTCTTTAGGTCAGTTCTTGGTCCACTGTTTTCGCTACCAAATTACTGGGCTCAGTGATCAGCTATTTTATCAGTGCTACTCTGATTACTCACAGCTTTACCTCTCTGGTTTCCTTCCCTGGTTTTTAACCATGTGAAGTGCTCTCATTTAATCTCCTACTGAGGCTTCCTGTTTCAGCAAGAATCAAATTCAAAACTTATTTCTTCCATGCGTCCAAAAGTGTGGGTTTATTTATTTATTTGTATGTATATATATATATATATATATATATATATATATATATATATATATATTATCTACATTCCCTAGTTTACAACTACACATCTGCAGGCCAACTTAGGTCATCAGTTGTCTGGCAAGCCCATCTCTAACTTTCATGCATGCTTGTAATGCAAACACTGGCTGCTTCAGTGTCCTGGCTCCTCAATGCTCAATGGTGGAATGGAATTCCCTCACTATGTTGAAAAAGGTTTTTATTTTCAAGCAGTATTTAGGATAACACATTTTTTTTCTGCAAATACCTGCATTGATTTCCTTTTGTATTACTTTTTTTTTAAATGTATTTTGTTCCTTACTGATTGACTTTTGTATTATTCTACTTTGTTCTCTGAATTTTGTAAGCAATTAGGTATGAAAAAAGTAGATAGAATTAGATAGACAAAACCAGGTGTTCAGACAATATCACACAAGAAAAAAAGTCCAAGATTGGAATCACACTCAGTAGAGACACCTCTCTGTTTTGATCAAACTTTGCCCTGTGCCACAAGCAGCACTTAAGCCTGCAGTTACATCTGAGGTCTGTATACTGATGTATTCAGTTTCAGTATTAACTCCTCATTATTCCTGCTTAACTCTACTCTGAATACAGTCCTCTCTGTGTTTCTCACTTTCTCTGTGTCTCTCCCTCTGTGTGCTTGATTTGTCTGTCTCATTCTCTCTATGCCTCTGTTATTCTGTCTCTCTCTTTCTCCCTTTCTTTTGCAGAGCACGCTCTTCCATGCTCTTCTTCATCAATGTCTTTCTGACATTTCTCTGTCTTGCTTTTGAAGTTGTGCAGAGACAGAAACTGAGAGAAGGACAAAGAAAGAGAGAATAGATATATTCAGACCCCTACAGTGCTGCTCTTGCTGCCTCTGCAGAACGACCTTCAGTTAATGAGGACACACACACACACACACACACACAGAGACACACATACACACATACTAATCTCTCTAGGTAGGTTTCTATCTAAACATGTGAAGCGAATTTCTGAGAAGAGGAGTAACACATACTACGACACATACTAATATACTACACTATTATTTAGCACATCACATTTTGGATTATAGATTGACAGGTACCAAGACCCCCTAGTTCCAACCAGGTTAAAGCTAAATATGTATATAAATGTGTTGCTATTTTCAAATCATTCATTTAAAAGTAAGTGAAACATATTCTCTGTGTATTCAAACTGTGGTATAAATGAGCTAACATTAACACATTTAGCCAAGCAAACACTTCGACCATTGATGCTTTGGTAAACTACTAAGAAAAGATGCAATATATCGAACAATAACATTGCAAAACCCCTAGTATCTGTCAATAATCAAACCGTGTTCTGCCATTTTGTCAATCAACATCACATCATAACTTTGACTTGTCAGAACATTTTGCCTTACAATGCCTTGAATACCAAAAACTCATTGTACAAGTATTAAAGCCTGTTTACAGAACAGTACAATGTAAGTCTATCGTTTAGAATTATGGGGTTTCTGTCATGTGTTGATAATTTGCTATAAAACTTGTGAACTGTTAAATGCAGGTACAATAAGAAACGTTGTATCGCAACATTTTTTTTGTATGAAAAAAGGTTTTTTTGTATAACTTTTCTTATGACAAATTAAAATTTCAGCTTTGATGTAAATCACCCCTAAGCTCTGTCACACTTTGCAGACACTGATCAAGTACTATGCCAAATTAATGTATTGTGAAAATCAGTCCGTTGTTTTCAGAAGCCCTGTATCAAATGACATGTAGACAAGCTCTAGACAGAAATTAGGTAATCAGACTTTTTATTTTTTTTTGTTTCACTTTGTTTTAAACTGAATGCTGCTCAGTGAAAAGTTAATGTCTAAAGACACTTTGGGCCATATTCATAGTTGAGTTATACACGCAGAGTGAGGACTTAATACCAAAAATATCAGTATTCTGAACTAAGACAAAACTACAGGCTTTTCAAGTACTATTCAAAAGTTATGTAAGAGCTATGCATGCGGAATGGAGTTTGCTTAAAACAGAGGCATTTGTCAGTTATGTGAATTCTGATCTTGAATATAAGCACACATTTCTTGCTCGACCTCGTCTCAAGTGAGAAGTGTTAAGTCCAGCACACACATTATATTTTTATGACCTCTATTTAGTGTCTCATGGCTTCATCAAGTTTGGTGCACAGTTAACCTACGCTGCACAATCTAAAAAACTGAAATGCAAAATTATAAAATGTGGGGGCACGGTGGCTTAGTGGTTAGCATGTTTGCCTCAGACCTCCAGGGATGGGGTTGTATTCCTGACTCTGTCCTGTGTATGTGGAGTTTGCATGTTCTCCCCATGCATCGGGAGTTTCCTCACCCAGTCCAAAGACAGGCGTTGTAGGCTGATTGGCATTTCCAAATTGTCCGTAGTGTGTGAATGAGTGTGTAAATGTGTGTGCAATTGTTCCCTACAATGGGCTGGCTTAACAAAAATGCGCCTCATGCCCCGAGTCCCCTGGGCTCCAGGCTCCCCTGTGACCCTGGGTAGGATTCTCATGATTTCCCCTCGAGCTAGCGCTGTAGCATGCAGCGTGCTTGGAAACCCGAAGTACAAGCTCGAGTTTTCAGTGACTCTGACTCTGTTTATTTTTGACACGTGTGCTTTGTTATGGTTTTTCCTGTCCACGCCCCTGTATTGTCATTGTTTGTTTTCCGTATGTGTCATCATTAGTCTCAGCTGTTTTGTGTTTCACCTTTGATTACGTTTGTTACTTAAACCCCTCGTGTATCTATGTACATTGCGAAGAATTACATGAGTTTTCCGTATACCAAGCGTTTGTTTCTTGGTTCATGTTTTATTGTTTTGATCTTGTTCTCGCCTTCGTTCTCGATTCCGGTTTTGCCTAGTTTGTGCCTGTTTGCAGATCGCCTGACCCATTGCCTGTTTTTGAGCATGCTATTGTCTCATGATTTGGATTTGTCAGCCTGCCTGTCTTTAATAAAAGCTCTTATCTGCACCTGCATCCATCCTAACCTCCATTACGTGAATTATGTGACAAGGATAAGCAGTACAGAAAATGAATGGATGGATGGATGATAAAATGTGCTGATTAAAGTGCTATTTTATATATGATGGGGTGATAATTACAACTAGAACTATTTATGTATCAGTATATTGGCAATAAACTAGATTCCTATTAGATTTTTTATTTCAATACTTGGCATCTTTATTTAATTTTTTAATTGACATTTATATTTAAATGCTTTTACATCATATTAGATTTTATGTCAAAAATTGATTTAAGAAAATCGACTTAAGAAGCTGTATAACCCATCTCTGAACACACATAACTTATAAATCCCTGTATGATTTTATAAATGTATTTTTATTGATCTATCATGGACTTTAACCTTGTTTTTCCTTATTAATAAGTTCATTCATTTCAGTTGGTCATCGCAAATAATTGCAAATGGCTTGGGGGAATGAATTCGTTGCTGAATTTGCATTTGTCACGTAATGGAGGCTGAGACGGAAGCAATTGTAGGTATGGCAGTTTAATCAAACAATACGAAGTACAAAGGATCAGGCAGAAAACAAAGTCTAAGGCAGGCTAGGGTCAAATGGTCAGGCAAACAGGCTAAACTAGGCAGAACAGAGAACTGAGGTCAACAGGGTAAACAAAGTCCATGTTCAGAAAAGCAAACACGATATAAGGCTTGGAAATATGACAGAGACTAGGCAAGTGAGCGTAATACTTCGCAAAGTCATAGTGTTAAAAAGGTGTCTTATATAGCGTGGTTTTGAGTGCTGTGAATAGGATGCAGGTATGCTTGATTAGAGTGAATGTGAGTGTTCTGGGAATTGCGGTCCATGATGGCCATGTTTGTAGGCCGTTGTGCAGGATGGGAAATGTAGACACTGGTTTGCTGTGATATGACAGCATTGGTGTCGAATTTCATGTAATGGCACATTAAGGGTGCATAGAAAGTCCTTATGATCAACTTTGTGAACACCAAAAAGAAAAAAAAAATGGAATGTAGAACTTGTGCAAATATAGATCACAAGACAGCAAATTTCAAACTAAGCAACAGCATGACAGCAGTATGAGGTTCAGGTCGATGCCAAAGACAACATTGTCACCAGGAATGTTTGGATTTAGCTCTCTAACACTTCTTGCTGTATGATATACAGTATACCACAGTTTGACCCACTATTTGGGACACAGTCTTGAACATTCTTTGTCTCTCCCTTGATCAATATGTGTCTGTCTCTCACTCTTTTTACCTGTCTCTCTCTCTCTCTCTCTGACCTATCTCCCTGTCTACTGCTGGTTGATTAGGTGTGAATGAAGACAAGTGTAGGTAAAGTAAAGCCCATTTTCTCTCTCACACACCCCTAGTCACAGCCATTTATCCCTCACTCTTCTTGTTTATTTTCGATTTAAACCATAAATTACTTCCTGAACGGAAAAACACAGCAAACGGAATGAAAACGAGAGAGGAAAGGAGAGAGAGATAGAGAGAGAGAAAAAGAGAAAGGATAAAGGCTGTGCCTATACAAAAGGTGACTGTGCTGACCTTTAATCTCCTTTCAGATGTCTCCCTCTCTTTACTTATTTTTCTCTTGTTGGTTTCCCATCATAGGTTTTCTCTCGCTCCATTGAGTTGATTTCTCACATTTATTCCTTCTGTGCTGAAGAAGCTTTCCTCTTTCTCACAGAGAGACAGATGTAGATAGAGGGAGAAGATGAGATGAAGGCACCAGTTTTATTAGACAGACTTTAGGGAAGACTCAGATCTTTAGCTGTAGGCATTTAGCATTACTATTACATCCATGACACTGGAAATGTTTTGTAACCAAATGTTACATACAGGCTCATTAAAGCAGTGGCATTTCTACCATTTTAACATCTACAAACACCGTTATCGTTTATTTGCAATCACCACTTAGGTTTTCACTTAGAAATGCTAGATAAACCCAGGAGATAAGTCTTCATCATAATTAACAAGTTTTCCAATATATTTTAATTCCTTATTTCTCCTCGTGATGGCAAGGCCAAACATAAGATAATAAGACAATATAAAATGCATATTTTATACATTGATTACTTTTAAATATTATATTGTCCAGTTTATTAAATGATATTATTATTTACTATTGTTAGCAAGCCTAGCGTTGGACTAATAATGCAATCACCATATCTATCATGTGAGAATAAACAGAATCCCTAGAATCAATAGTCACACTTTGAATAAAGTTTTAGAAACTGGCCATTTAGGTCATCTTTTTTAATCAAATGTAAAATGGAAAAAACACGTTTTTTTTTTCTTTCTTTTTTGTTCTTCAATGTCCTTCAGGGTCTCCCAAAATGGCTTTGTGCTGTTTTTCTGGTATTCCGGAAACTGACGAAGCCACACCTGTATGGTTGGAAAAGATTTTTTTTTTTTATTTCCTGTGTCATTTTGTTCATGTTGTTATCCAAACTTCATCAATCAATCAATGAGTCCCTAATTTAAGTCTGTGGTCCTTGGTGTCGTTACACTTGCTAAAAGTAGAACATGGGATACTAAGCATGCATTTGAATATATGAAAATCTGAATAGTAACCTAAGTGTGAAATTAATTTTGACAGGATTAGTACTTAGTCAAAAAAAGGTATTAAACCTTAAGGACTGTATTCAGACTTGGCTGTTTAAGTTCAAGTCTTACTTCACTGTTTCCATGGGCAAAGTTCTTCATATTCACACTTGGCTTATGCAAGTGCATGAATTTTTGACCGACCTATCCAGATGATTAAAATGACCTATGTGCAGTCAATTCCTCTGAGGTTGCCAGATTTTTATTGTGTTGAGCTCCCGGGGCAAGAGTTCAGTTAGAAATAAAAAAGCAGAAGTGAGTGAACTTGTTATGCAAATAATTATTCCTTTTTTATTTTTTTTTTATTTTGTATACCAATCAAGGACATGAAATTTTAATTTGTGTGTGTGTGTGTGTGTGTCTGTGTCTGTGTCTGTGTGTGCAATGTACCTTTTCCATGCTTTTATTATACTATTTTACTATATGCAAAGAAGTGTTCAATTTTAAACATTACACTCCCTCAGGTACTATATAATCAAGTACATAGTATATAGTCTTAAAATGTGTGTGTGTGTGTGTGTGTAGGTTTTACTCTGCGGAGATTGCCATAGGGCTGTTCTTCTTGCACCTGAAAGGCGTAATATACAGGTGAGTAGATATGTACATACAGTCAGGTCTATAGGTATTTGGACAGTGACACGATCTTTGTTATTTTGCCTCTGTACACCACCACAATGGATTTGAAATGAAGCGAGATGGGATTGAAGTGTAGACTTTCACCTTTAATTCAAGGGGTTGAACACAGCCATTGTTTTTTTAGCCTTTACTTGCATCAACATTTCTTTGGACTGCATAGTGAAAGTTCCCATGAACAGCTACCAAAGGCAAATTCAACGCTTGGAATCAACTCCAGACCGTTTTGTCTCCTTAATTTGTCATAAAATAACAAGGAAACAGGCCACACCTAACAATGTAACTGCTCATCAGTCAATTGAGCCTGTGAAAATGAGGGACGCTGTAAGAATGGCTGTAATTCCTAAACAGTTAATGCAATATTTTTGTTAATCCCCTAGAATTAAAGCTGAACGTCTACACTTCTATCACAACTTGATTGCCTCATTTCAAATCCATTCTGGTGGTGCACAGAGGCAAAATTACGGAACTGTCCAAATACTTAGGGAGATGACTGTACATACAGACACATTTCATTCATATTTTTCACGGAAACATTAATTCAGTTCTTAAGTGTGTAGTATAAACCGGAAGTCTAGGTTCAGACAAACAGAAAGTATATGACAAGATAAATATGACGTGTATAGATACTCCAGATAAACAGAAAGTGCATCTTCAGACAAAACGAAATTGCCTATTCAGATGAACAGGAAGTTATTGTCCAGATAAACAGGTGTTGGATAATGTGATGCTATCTGTCACCCTCTCTGTCTCCTTTGTAGGGATCTGAAGTTAGATAATGTAATGCTGGATGCTGAAGGTCACATTAAGATTGCTGATTTCGGGATGTGTAAGGAGAACATGCTTGAGGGAGTAACCACCAAAACTTTCTGCGGTACCCCGGACTACATTGCTCCTGAGGTTTGTGTGTGTGTGTGTGTGTGTGTGTCTGTAAATGCCTGTAAGAGATTCACATTAGGATCCAAAGCTGTACCAGAGAACCTCTTCCTGGTGGAGACAAATAATATTGGTCTAAAATGCATAATGCAGGATGGAGGAAATACCAAAGGCTGAAGTGTTTCAATGTAAGTCAACGGAGGAAATGTATAAGCTCTAGGGAAGTCCTAAAATATTGGGATTAGGGCAGAACCAAGCATAGTTTAATAGATATGTTATCGGGTAAATTAAGGTCATATCTGATTATGCTCCCTAATACCACTAGGCTCTTTACACCAGTTGTGGACGTGACGTAGAATGAACAAAGCTCATTGGATGCTCAGTGACAAATGACTCAAGATGTCTACAACGTGGAGCTATTTTATTATGTATAATGACAAGAGTCCATATATGAGTCCCTCCAGGATTTAGTGTTTTTTGTGATTGCAGAAATTAACTAAAAATCAAGGAAACGCTGCAATATTCGAAGGAGCTTGCAATTTCTCAAATTCTCCGGAGATTTTCCGGAGATTAGGGCCAACATGTGTCACAACGCGCCATGTGATGTCATCACAGTTATCTATCTGCAGAATAGTAACTTCTGAGAGATTTCTTGTGTTTTAGGTCAAAATACTGCTGCAAATTGAAGACAAATTTATTACTTATTCTCTCATCTAAATTGGAAAAGGATTCTCTGAGAAGTCATCCACAACAGAGATTCCTATTTCTAGTCTTTTAAATACGTAAACACTCAAAGTATAGGGTCATTGGTGCCTGCGTGAACAACAGGAAAATGAATCACTATATTCTTAAAGAAAATGACATTTATATTTAGCACACGCACAACAGAAACACAAGGAACTTCAATGCAACCCAAACATTCCTTACAAAAGAGTCGTCAACAATCAACACAGAACACTAATTTGTGTTTTGCTCCTGAATTTCTTGCTCAAAAATGCTTATGATAGCACATGATGCTCAATTTTATCATAATCATCATCTATTATGAAGGCTGCAAAACAGTTTCTATAACAACTTAGGTACAGATGCGCAGGGGTGAGCCTCTAAAACATTTATCCAAACACTTCTATATGCCGCTGAAGCATCTACAGCTGGGATACATGTAACACAATATTCACACCAGGCTCCTTGCATAAGGTTTGAGGATGCAATGCAGGAGTGACACATCACATTCTGCTCATGCTAAAGGCCCAAGAGCATGCTTCTTCTTTTTCTTTTCTTTTTTTTAAACTAAATCTAGAACCGCATCAATGAAACATGAGGCATAGGTAAAGCTGAAGTTGGGCCAACTTAATAAAATGTGACATGAGACAGAATGAAAATAAACCCCCCAGCTATTCGCCTTTTCGTTTTTAGTTTTTCAGTAATCAGTGAGCATCACTACATGCTAACACTTTTCTTTGAAACTACACATTACACATAATTTTAGATGTTCAGTGTGAATTGGCCTTAACAGTAATACTTCCCATGTTTTTTTTGGTTTTTTTTTACAACAACAATCAGTATCAGCAATGAGGTCACATTTTTACAGACTTATTACATAAGCAGTTTTCGCCTTCAAAAGCATCAAAGCTAATGAAAACGGTTAGGGTTTAATGCAAGCATTTACATATAACAGACCAAACACTTTCTTCTTGTCAAACATTTATCTTATCAAATAGTTCTACTAAGAGCTGGGGTGTTAAACTCAACTCCCAAAGTCACATTGGTATTTTTATGAGGGCCATAAACTAAAGCTATTATGTTAAGTGCATCAATTTAAATACGGTCCTGCATCAGCCATATTTGTTTTTGCTTTATAACGATAACACAATTGACTTATGCCACAGCTTCTATAGTGTAGCAATAAAGAAGAAATCATACTGTATGTGTTTACCTTCTCTAAGAGCATACATGCCCTCACCTTTTTTGTCTTTCCTCATAATCATTGTCTTTATAAAACATTTTTGTAGGTCACTACACTGGATAATGGACTGTATACATAGAGGTACCTAACTTCAGAAGCCTAAAACTGGACGAGAACATACACAAAGTCCAACATTTCCACTCAGGATAAGTTCCCCAGTTAGCTAAAGCTGAAACAATTTAGGCTCAAACTGTGGAAGATTCTTACCTCAATTAAAACTGAAACAAATTAGGCTGCATCAGTTTAACTTAAGAACCTCAGTTCGCTAAAATTTAAACAAATTAAATGTCTCAGTGCTAAAACATGCATAAAAGCATACAATTTAAATGGTTGAGAAAAAATATAATAAAAGGTGTGTTCATGATACCTGCCGGATTGTATGTGCCGATGTTGAGCTAATCTGAAACTGGTTAAAAAAAACATTTCTGGTTCCAAGGGCATGATAAAATGCTTCACACTTTTCACAATACCGAATAGTAGTACATTGCTATCTCCCTGTATGTACTCTATGAGCACATCTCTTGCTGCACATGCTGATTCTCTAAAGCTTCAACTCTTGTTTTACTGAACCTGCACTTCTTTTATACTGTACTGTTATCTGCTTCACTGGAATTAACAAATGTGTGAAAGATAAAGTGTACGTTTACAGCCTAGTGCAATCCTCTTAATGCACAGCAGATTATAATCTATATTATACTGTACATCTAAGTTCTCTCACAAATTATATCTGCATATGTGTGTTAGATCATTGCGTATCAGCCATATGGGAAGTCAGTAGACTGGTGGGCCTTTGGGGTGCTGCTGTATGAAATGCTAGCTGGACAGGTAAAACCAACATGCACGCTCCCACTAAACCATCCTCCTCTATCATTATTATTATTATTATTATCATCCCTATCACTCTCTTTCCTTTCCCAGCCACCATTTGATGGAGAGGATGAGGACGAACTGTTCCAGTCCATCATGGAACATCACGTGTCATATCCCAAATCAATGTCTAAGGAGGCAGTGGCCATTTGTAAAGGAGTGCGTAACCAACTTTGTCTCTCTGTGTACTAATCCATTTCTTGGACCCTGGGAATGTAGGGCACTATAGGGAAACAAGAACATATGTCGCTGGAAATACAGTGTCAACCCCACTTTCAAACCATTTATCTGGCACACTAGCCACTTACATTTCATTTATATTTATGGCATTTGGCAGATGCCCTTATTCAGAGAGACTTACATTTATCTCATTTATACAGCTGAGCAGATTAGAGTTAAGGGCTTTGCTCAAGGGACCAGCAGTGGCATCTTGGTGGTGCTGGGATTTAGAACTCACGACCTTCCAATCAGAAGTCCAATGTCTTAACCACTGAGCTACCATCATTTAACAACCCACCTACTTAGCACTCTAGGCAATTTTCAGTCTAGTAGTTAACATTCTAGTGAGTTAGCTTGATGGAAACTCAGTTTTTGCTACTGAGTTTGAGTGTATTAATTTTCCTGTATGGAAAATCCATATGTTTAGTGATGTGCGGCAAGTGCATATTCATGCAATATACAGTTTGTGGAACACTACTACACTACAGTAATCATTTTTGAGTCAACAACATGTTACTGTCTGATGTTATTTCTTCTATGCATTCTATGCAATAAGAACATACTTCCTGATTTTGCTGGTTGGGGACAACAAAGACAAAGCTCTTAAAGTGTCATTTGATTAGCCAATCACAAACCTTGCCATGTTACATCTTGTTACTTCTTTGGCTTTGGTATTTTCTGGCCTAAATTACTGGTGTTAATTACACAATATAATAGCAACTATTAGCTAAAATCACCACGTATATTGTTGTGTGAATAAAAACCAATAGCGAAGTTAACTAATAAAGTGAATAGTTTATACAAGGTAAAATATTACATTTTGTAACCAAAACCAATAGCTAAGCTTGATAGCAAGCAGCTAATATTATTTGGATTGTGTTATCAAAATCATCTGCCAAATGAAGTAAAGTTAGGTTCACTATTTTAGTGTGTAAATAAAAGCATAGCAGTTTGCTAGCAACATTAATTAAGGTATTTTATTTTTTAAGGTGTGTGAACGTGTGTGCTGTCTCTCTCTATATATATTTGTGTGTGTACGTGTGTGTGTGCATGTGTAGCTGATGACGAAGCACCCTGGAAAACGTTTAGGATGTGGCCCTGAGGGAGAGAGAGACATCCGTGAGCATGGTTTCTTCCGCTACATGGATTGGGAGAAGCTTGAGAACAAAGAGGTTCAACCACCATTCAAACCTAAAGCTGTGAGTCACACACACACACACACACACACACAGAGAGTATACACATACAAATATGCATAATCCTGCAATTATTAATAAATGAACTACTAATATATGAGCATTACTACTTCAAGAGATCAGCAAGAAATGCGAAAGCTAGACCATATCATAAGCACAACAACTCAATGTAGAACTCAGTAGGTAGCCAATGTAGCTTGAATGGGAGAGGATAGCATACAGTTTTGTGATGTTACTTTCATGGGATTCAAATAATAGACTAGCATCAAGGATTCTGCTAAGGTCTTTAACTGTAGCTTTGAGTTTCACAGAATCATCTTAATGTCTTTTAACACAGTCTTCCAGTTTGTGTAGCTAGCCAAACTGATAGGTATACAGTAACTGTGTACAAGCACTTCCAAATAAGTCCAGCACTACCAAACCTGGAACATGTTCAGCAGGGTCACTGAGCACTTTACCCAGCTCTGATTCTGAACATTACACAGTGATTGGTGTGATCAAATGAGTCGAGATGCAGTTTCATAAGGAGCGGTTTATCACTGGCTGTCTTGAGAAACTTAGATGGTACTGAGTCAAGTACACATTTAAAGCAGATTGTCAAGGTATAGAAGTGTGATACCCAATGGGAATAAACTTGCTAAATAAAACAGATCTACGGCTTTAACAAAGTGTGGCCAGTGATGGCCTTTGTATTCCTATGATGTAAAACTACATGGTAGGTGGATCTGGAAATAAATGTAGATATACACCCTCTCTGCTGAAAAACAACAACAAAAAAACAATAGAAACTCTTATGGTTTCCACTACACATACCATTACAAACAATTGACCAACTATTAAAACCATTACCATTGGTCCCTAATGGTATCCACTACATATAACATGCCACCAATAGAAGGCAACAAATGACTAATACAGGCCCAAAGGTACCAGTACAAATGCCATTAAAACCATTACAAATTCTATGAGGGTTTCTATTGTTTTTTTTAGCAGGGACTTAATCAACTGGCAAGTCCACACACACACACACACACACACACACACACACACACACACACACACACACACACAATTGCATGCACACTTCTACACATGTGCACAAATCTTTCTTTCTCTCGTTCCTTCTTTCTCTCTTTTCTCTCTTTTCTCTCTTTCTATCTATGCTTCTACCTCAGTTTCTGTCTTTCTGCCTGTCTTTTTTTCTTTATTTGTTTCTGTCACGTGTCTGACTAGCCTGTCCGCTAGCTGTTTCTCTATCAATACACTGGATTCTTTCACTGACTCAAACTTAAAAATGGACTGTTTGACTTGTAAAAGTCAGGACTGATTATGAGTGTTTAGTAAAACATCCCTTTTCTATTTTTTCCTCTCTTTCTTCTATTTTCTTACTTCTCTGTTATGCCTCTTGCTCCTTTATCCCTGTGCTCAGGAGGTTTGTTAGAGATATGAGGGAAAATCCAGCGTTTTCTCGGGCGGGCTGTGAGAGCGAGATAGCAGTGTGTGTGTGTGTGTGTGTGTGTGTGTGTGTGTGTGTGTGTGTGTGTGTGTGTGTGTGTGTGTGTGTGTGTGTGTGTGTGTGTGTGTGTGTGTGTGTGTGTGTGTGTGTGTGTGTGTGTGTGTGTAGAGCTGTGAATGGCTGTAGTTCTGCTTTATGTGTAAAGCAATGTGTCAATAGTCCAGCTATAAGAGAGAACAATGGTACTCTGGCTAATTACAGCATACAGTCAAGAAAGACAGAAGAAAAGGTGAACAGATTGAAAAAAAAAAAAGACAGATGTGAAAACAAAGAAAAACAGGCATAATTATTTGACACAAGGGCAGAAAGCATATGTTTGTGCTATTGTAGCCTGCTAGCTAATCAAATTGCCAGTACATATCTCAAGTAGCGTTCTACACAAATCATAGCTATACCTTGTTCTGAAATAACAAAGCTTATTACAGAGAGTTTTTTTTTTCATCCATCTTTTAATAAATAATCCCTAAATAAATATATTGTATCTTGTGGTATTAAATGATAATCACAAGCAATAAGTTTATAAGTGCTGTAGCAGTGATGTATCCCAGAGTGCTAGCAGTGAGTTAGCACTTAGTGCTAACAGTGATTATCTCTGAGTGCTAGCAGTAAATTATCTCTGAATGGTAGTGAGCTTTGCCTGAGTACTAGCACTGAGTTAGCACTGAATTCTAGCAGTGAATTATCCCTGACTGCTAGCAGTGAATTATCCCTAAGTTCTAGCAATGAATTATCACTGCCTGCTAGCAGTGAGTTAGCACTGGGCACTCCCTATTGAAAAAAACAACAAAACAATAGAAACTCTGATAGAATTTGTAATAGGTTTAATGGTTATAATGGGAATTGTATTGGTATTAATGGAAACTGTAATGGTGCCAGGGGGTTTCTACTGGTAATTTGTTGCCTTCTATTGGTGGCATGTTATGTCTAGTGGATACCAATAAGGACAAGTAATGGTAATGGTTTTAATGGTTAGCTGATGGTTTGTAAAGGTATTTTTTAGTGGAAACCATTAGAAATTCTGTGATGGTTTCTGTTTTTTCTTTAGTAGGGCTATAAGGGAGAAGTGAAACATGTCTAGCTTGTTTGGGTATTTACTAATTATCATGATATGAGGTAGAAGTAAATACAGAGAGACAGAATAGATAGAATAGATAGATAGATAGATAGATAGATAGATAGATAGATAGATAGATAGATAGATAAAAAAGAAGGATAGATATATAGCCATGTAGATAGACTTAAAGAAAATAAAATCTGAAAGAAACGCTGACAGAAAGATAGATGATGCGTTAGACAGAAAGACAGACAAAGCGAAGGAATGACAGAGTGATGAAGAGATCAACATAGAGATCAACAAGACAAAAACAGGCAGTAATATAGACACTGACAGATCATAAGAAATTTGACAGTTACCCAGACTGCAAACATAAACAGGAGTAAGCCATTCTCATGGGAAGCACTCTCATGTGTCAGTGTGTGTTTGTGTTGTGTTCATGTCAGGCATGTGCCGATATTACCTCCTCATGTCACAATAACCAATTATTCATAATCACGTTTCCAAGGTGTGCGTCTTGGATGCACATTATTGAGGTTTTGAGGCTGTGTTGTTGGTCACCACTTCTGGTGCAACACAACTTGGTCAGTAACCTCTCCGCTTAGGTACAAACACAGGTATCTTTGTTTTAAAACAGAGAGAAAGCTGCATTCGCGCTGTCGTAATTACAAGATTCCGACTTGTAAAAAGCATTCATGTCCTCGTAGAACTTATAATTACAACTTGTAAACTAGGAATTTTCAGAGAGCTCTGACTTGTACCACCTGACCGTTGCAACATCATGCGGAAGTACTCAAAATGGCGATGGCTTCAGCAGTAAAAATGTAGTTATAATGTTTCTGTGTAATAATTAGTATAATTGACTAGTATTAACATCTTAATAATGAAAGATTAGGCTGCGTTCATGGCATGTCTGAATTACCGTAATTACTAGATGGCAGTCCGGATGTTCTACTCGGAGCTGTTCACTTCCTTGGACTAGGAATTAAATGAATTTGTGCGAGATGGTAATGTTGAGAACAGCAAAATTACATTAAACTGCATTGTATGTCATTTGTTTATTTTCAGATTAATCTTGAATTATTATGAAATTAATAATAGTCAATTATACAAATTATTACAGAGAAGTATTAGGAGATAAGTACTTAACTACATTTTACTGCAGCAGTTGCAGCAGTCAGGTGGTACAAGTCAGAACTCTCGGAAAATTAATAGTTAACAAGTTGTAATTACGAGTTCTACGAGGACGTGAATGCCTTTTACAAGTCGGAATCTCATACTTACGGTAATTACGGCATGGCGTGAACGCAGCTTTAATCAAAAAATAAATGAAAGACACACAATACAGTGTACTGTAGCTAGTACAGAGTTGGATAACCATCTAATGTCTTATGTCCTGCTAAATAAACTATAAGTTCATTAATAATGCATTTGCCTAACGACTGTGGTTTTGTCTATTGATTACTCAAATTAGGCTGTATGTTCTTTATTGTGCTTGTCAGTATTCGTCAGTATATACTCACAGATGGAGCTCTATCTGCTAATTTCACTGGCACATTGTACCAGAGACAGGGTGACAACAGATATTTTATGGATGAGAAGATGACTGTGCAGGCCAATATTATGTAATATTAATATCTTGGTAAACATGGCGGACTCCACGGTAAACTACACCTGTAACACTGTTAAAGGTTCAAAGAAACACATAATTCTGAGTCTGAGGACGTGAACTACTCCAAGTAGAACGTCCGGGTTGTCATCTAGTAATTGCGCTAATTTCGACATGGCATGAACACAGCCCAACTCTAAATTAGCTAACTAACTGACTAATTTACTGATTGAGAACAGGTGTGAGTGAGAATTATAGCAATGCTGACTCATAACTATTGCAGCACTTGTGACCTCTATATCTGAAATCTTGAAATTTCTGGTAGATCCGGGCCAAGGGCACTTGATAACCGAGTGTTCACTGGAAGAGGGCTGAAAAGGAACTGATTAAAGTATTCTGTGCCCAGGATAAATTACAACTCCAATCAGTTGGAGAATGATGACAGTATGACCTTATCAATCTCCTTGTTAATGCCTCCCATTAGCTTGAGGATGGTACCCACACTTCTCAGCCTTAATGTGCAATTGATTGTCTATGAGTCAGCGTAACTGTGTAACTCCAATGCAAGGGAAATGAGGCTCTCTGTTTATTGAATGCTTTTGAGAGATCATGATTTTGTATTGCTGCTTTAAAGTCAATCACTGCTGCAACAGGATTATACAGGAGTAAGACCAAGTAATCAGTACTGATGAGGTGAGTGATTTTTTCCAAGTCCGAAGGTAATTCTACTCACTGACTACATTTACATGCACGTAAATATTCCAGTATTCATCGGAATTCGGCAATATTCTAATTAGTATTGAGTCATGAATACGCCGCAGTCCGATCGCCCGATTCAGATTAACACAATATTCGGATTCCCCAAATTCTGATTCCCACCCCTGGAATATACCTGTTTTACGTGCACGTCAAATTCCGTTTAAGGTCTATATTTGCCATATTCCGAATACGATGTTTATATGTTTACAGGCATCGGAATATTCCAGTATACACAGTTGTTGTAAGTATGCCTGAGTTACCATTCCTAAATGCCTAGCCTACAGCTAAGCATCTGTTAGCACCCACAATTCCTTGCGGTCTGAACATGCGTATATATCTCCTTTCAGTGGATTTTCTGAATAAGGTGTTTACATGCAACAAATTTCCGATTAAAACAGGCATATTCTAGGGATGGGAATCAGAATTTGGAGAATCAGAATATTGTCTTAATCTGAATCGGGTGATCGGATTGCGCCATTCACACGACTCACTACTAATTAGAATATCGCCAAATTCCGATTAATATCAGAATGTTGATGTGTATGTAAAAGTAGTCACCATTGTGTCCCTCAGTATGAGGGTAGGAAGTGCTTACATGTTCAGACTGGCTGAAATACCACCAGACAATCCCTTTTCGTGACATCACTCGACTTCAATCCACTCAATGTGGTGTTGTTTATGTTAGATCGACATACATTCACCGGCTGCTTTATACCTGTTCATTCATGCAATTATCCAATCAGAAAATCACATGGCAGCAGCACAGTGCATAAAATCATGCGGATACAAGTGAAGAGCTTCAGTTAATATTCATCATCAGAATGGGGAAAAATGTGATTTCAATGACAACATCCATGGCATGGTTGTTGGTGCCATACAGGCTGGTTTGAGTATTTGAAAAACTGTTGATCTCCTGTGGATTTCACACACAGCAGTCTCTAGAGTTTATATGGAATAGTGCAAAAAACAGTATCTGATTTATCTGAGGAAACACTGGGCTCACCGAATCTGGTCAGTTGACTCTCCAGCTTCAATGAGTCTGTTCCTCAGATTCCTGTTCTTGGCTGACAGTAATGGAACCCAGTGTGGTCTTCTGATGTTGTAGCCCATCCACCTCAAGGTTCGACATGCCATGCGTTCTGAAATGTTTTCCGCTTAACACGTTTGTAAAGAGTGTTTATTTGAGTTTTTTTGCACGATTCTTTGTAAACTGTGAGATCAGCAGTTTCTGAAATTCTCAAACCAGCCCTTCTGGAACCAACAACTATGCTACAGTCAAAGTCACTGAAATCACGTTTTCCCCCAATTCTGATGTGAACACAAACTGAAGCTCTTGACCTGTACCTGCATGATATCATTCTGTCACGTGATTGGCTAGTTGGGTCTTTGCATGAATATATACAGGAGTGGCTAATAAAGTGTCCAGTGAGTATATATGACTGCATTCAGCAAGAAAAGAAATAAATCCAAGGAGACTAATAGTGTACTTTTCAAGGGAGATGATTTCTCATATGCATGTGATTATAGGCTGTAAACATATGATTAATACCCTTATGATATATGGTATGCGAGCGGTTTTGCGTCAGCCAAGTGTACTAAATTCAATGCCATATGAAGTACAGTAGGTAACCTGGTACCCAGACAAAAACACAACAATGACCCTGCATCTTTTAAATCTCTTAAATACTGTCTTAAATGAAATTAAAAACTGGGTTGCAGAGCTATATTGTGTCCATCAAATGGTGGCCAAACTCTCATTTTACCTGTAAGGAAAAGACAAAGTGAATCATATCTCTCTCTGTATGAAACATTCAAAAGTGATGCTCAATATATAAATATGTTGCAATTTATCATCAGCAGTGCTGGTGAGGTGGGAAATGGTGCTATTAGCATTACTAGAATAGATACAAATGCTGGAGGGTCAAATTGCAGAGTTTACCATAAACATGGATAGTGAAAAGGGTCAAAAAGCAGAAACACAAGGGTAGCAGGACTTGCAGTACTGACTAGTTGTTCAAATATTGGGCCTTGTTTATCAAACTGGATATGAACTAACTTATTTGTAAAGAGCTTTTACAATTGAAATATGGTATTCATGAAAATCCAATTAGTTCCGAAAAATATACTGCAGTCATATTCTTCAAGAGCTCCTGAGTTTGTATAAATTTGCATCTAAGGGGCCTCAGTTTCACTATGTGTAATTGGCATGAGTTATGAGTTACATATGAGTTATGTAAATCACTAAATGTAAATCAATGGTGTCATGGACGTGCTTGGTCATTTACCAGTGGTGGTGATTCATAAATATGTTACATTGTGTCACTGATTATTGGCACATGACTACATTGCTTCAATAATGCTGCCTACCTAGACTGCCTCTTCTGAAATGAAATGCGATATTATTTGGGCTGAGTATCGCAGTATGTAACCAATGAACGGCACATGCCTCATTCACACGTTCCATCACTTCACTGTGTAGATGGTGTTCATCAGTCATATTTTTATTTGTCCTCCATGTCTCTGTTCTCCTCTCCTCCATCCCTTTCTCCCTCCATCCATCACTCGTTTTCCTTTTTGTGTTCTTCCTTTTTGCAGTGTGGCCGAGAGGCGGAGAATTTTGATCGCTTTTTCACACGCCACCCTCCGGTGCTCACTCCTCCTGACCAGGAAGTCATCATGAACCTCGACCAGGACGAGTTCGAGGGTTTCTCCTTCATAAACTCTGACTATCCTAGCGCAGAAGCTCAGAGCTAATTAATATTAGCTCCCCCCTCCCCCCTCATCATTTTAGCCAATCATTTCTTGCTTCTGCTGGTGCACGCCTTGCTCCCTACTGGCCACTTGGCTGAAGTGTTTATAAACATAGAAAATGACTATTAGATAATCAGATGCATGCAAAACTTGCTCCCTGCAGACCACTTGGCTGTAACTTACTATATGCGTATATATTTAGATGCATGTAGAACTTTGAGGTAATAACTAGGTAATTTAATAATAATGATTTTATTTACTAAAACACTTGTAAATAGCAGACCGAAAATCAGTACAGGAGATCTCCACTTCCTCCAGGAATGCTCCAGTTTTTCTCAGTTATCCACTTCCTCCAGGAGTTCTCCACTTCCTCCAGGACGCATGAGTGACTTCCTGCAGCCACACAACAGTGTGTGCTTCCATCCATCTGTTTATAAGACAACAAGGATTTAGCTCATAAGGAAACCTGAATATGGAAGGAAGGGAGTGAGGGAGGAAAGGAAGGAAGGAAAGAAAGAAAATGCAAATAAACAAAAGACAAGAAGGTAGAAACAACAAAATAGACAGAAAAACAAAGACAAATACAAGTCTTCTGACAATAATGACAGAGATAAAAAAAAAAAAAGCAACAAAAAAGATAGGTGGAAACGAAGGCAAGAAGACAAACAAGTAGATAGAAAAAAAGACATTTATTTAGATACTGAGAAAAAAGAAAGTCAGATAAGCAGAAGGTCACATTATTGGGCAGGAGCCAATGGAAACAAAGATTGCATAAACATTTGGATGGAAATTGACCAATCAGCTCACTGCATGTCTTTTACATCATCTGTGAATGTGATTCATTAGTGTGATGCCACTGACTTTTATTTTGCATGTCTGAATTATTATTTGAATGCAAACCTCCATAAACAGCATGCATTCTGCAACGGTTGCACCTTGAGTATATCTTATTTACATTAATATAATTGAGCTCTACAGTGATGAGTAGATGATTAGTATTCCTGCTTTATACACAAATAAGCCGATGACAGACTACCTTAGCTCTTATTTTAAAAACAATATATTTAAATCAAAAAGGCATGCTTAAGAGTAATGCGTATGCATCTTGGCTACATTCACATTACAAAACGAAACTGTTTGAAAATGACAAAGGAACATGGGAAAGGAATTAACTGTCAGTAAGGTTTCATTTTGCTTTGCCAAGTTTACCTACAGTAGATAAAAGTTACCTTACAAATTCACCTACCTTGGAAGGGTGATTCCACCTTTTGTGAGCCAAAGGAAGAGAAGAAAGCAGAGCTCTGATCCCTTATTTCTGGGGGGGAATGTAAGAACTGGTTATTATTTACCGGCTTTGTGCTGGGCTTTTGCAGTATTTTCTTCTTGTTGCTCTTAGTTGCAACTAACCAAACTAGCTAGCCTCTTACGTTTCACTAGAAAGCTCTGTGCTATTGTGATAACTATTTTGCTCCTTATGTAGTTTCGTTGCAGTAAAGACCCCTTCAATCTTCATTAAGAAAGTTGTCTCAAGAATTTATCACAAAATATTTCATCAGTAAAATACACTATACAGCCAAAAGTTTGTGGAAACCTGACCATCATACCAATATAAGGGCCTTCCCCAAACTGTTGCCACAAAATTGGAAGCACACAATTGTGCAGGATGTCTTTGTATGCTGTATGCTGTATGTTTGGGCCCCTTAGTTCCCTTCACTGGAACTAAGGGGCCCAAACATCTTCCAGCATGACAATGCCCCTGTGCACAAAGTGAGCTCCTTGAAGACATGGTTTGCCAGTGTGGGTGTGGAAGAACTGGAGTGTCCTGCACAGATACCTGAACTCAACCCCAATTAACCAATTTTGGAATGAATTGGAACCGCCTCATCCAACATCAGTGCCTGATCTCAATAATGCACTTTTATCTGAATGAGCACAATTCTCAACAGCCATGCTATAAAATCTAGTGGCAAGACTTCCCCTGAAGAATGAGGGTTATTATACCAGCAAAGGTGGACTAAATCTGGAATGGGATGTTCAACCATTACATATGAGTGTGGTGGTCACATTTCCACAAACTTTTAGTCATATAGTGTATCAATTGCACTGTGTTCCACTAGGGATTACTGAAGTCCCCTTTCTGATCAAAGCATTATCAGCAGGGTCACATGACCACATATTGGTTTCCTATTTAAGATATAAAATATGAAATAATTGTGTTCACACAGGTATGACAATAACAGACAAATAGTCATATTTATGCCACTTACATAATGGAGCTGTAACCATAAACAGATTTCTCTGGATGTGCTATGACGCGATGGTAAATTTTTCTGGCTCTAGTGCACCAGCTGTCTTGATCTCAGGATTCCGCGAGACAGGATTTCACTGACTTTTGCCTTTTAGAGATGTTTAACATGTTCACCAGAGGCTACCTCCTCCCACAGATGACTAATGGCTTAACCGCACTCCCACGTCTACAGTGGGTCCTAACTGTTTCAGTTTGCTAGCAAGAACTGTTTTTATTTCTTCAGTGATCAAAGAATTATCCATCTAACAAGATATCAATTATTACTCATTATACCACAGTGCTGATGAATTCTTGAATCTGATTTGTCAGAAGGTGTTCATTCATTTTCTATAACAGCGTCTCTGACAGTAGTGCTGTCTGTAATTCAGATCACAGGTTTATATTAATGTATGTTATCATTTCTGAAGTAACATTTCATTGACAGGGGCTTCTAAGGCACACATCATCTAAGGCTAGTAATAAACAGATTAAAAACTGTGTTGTTATTTTAAAAAAAAATAAAAAAGCATTTATAATCATTGATATGGTGAAGCTTTCTGTAAGGAGACATGGGTTGAAAAGTATGATGTTATTTATTAAATATAAATGTGTAATTGTTGGCAAAATTCTATGATATACCGTGGATATAAAAAATCTACACACCCCTGTTAAAATGGCAAGTTTTGTAATGGAAAAAATGAAAACCAAGATAAATCATGTCAAATCTTTTTCCACCTTTAATGTGATATAGCAACAAACAAAATTCAAGTGAAAAACAAATAGAAATGTTTTAGGTGGAAAAAAAGAACAAGAAAAAAATTTGTGGACGGCTGGGTGAGTGTGTGTCACTTACCTGGGGAAGAGATGGCACCAGGATGCACTATGGGAAGAAGGCAAGCCAGCGTAGGAAGTGTGATGCTCTGGGCAATGTTCTGTTGGGAAACCTTGGGTTCTGGCATTCATGTGGTTGTTACTTTGACACGTACCACCTACCTAAACCTTATTGCAGACCAAGTACACCCGTTCATGGCAACGGTATTCCCTAATGGCACTGGCCTGCAAAAATTGTTCAGGAATGGCTTGAGAAACATGAAAAAGAGTTCATGGTATTGACTTGGCCTCCTAATTCCCCAGATCTCAATCCCATCGAGCATCTGTGGGATGTGCTGGACAAACAAGTCTGCTAACATCTTGGTGACAGATACCACAGAACACCTTCAGAGTTCTTGTGGAGTCCATGCCCCGACGGGTCAGAACTGTTTTGGCGGCACAAGGGGGACCTTCACAATATTAGGCTGGTGGTTTTAATGTTAATAAAATTGTAAAAACAGCAAGAGATGTACAGGGTTAGGGTCAGGGTTAGCTCTGTGTCAGGTTCTTCCGAGGAGATTTTAATGCAGGCTGTACTGTTCACAGAAAACAGTTTGAGTTAAATGAACAAACAGTATCATATTGCATTGAGATATTTTATCATTTGATTCGCAAAAATACTGAGTTCCACTAAGATTAATAAATAATATAGACACTTTGGTAAACATTTAATTGCCACAGTTTAATGAAATATTAGGGGAAGCCAGAGTTTCCTGAGTAGTCTTAAAGCAATTGCTTGTGAGCAGCACCATCTGCCATCTGGGCAGCCTCCCTGATAAGTTTTCTTCTTGTCCTTTCATCAATTTTAGAGGGACGTACTGTTCTTGGTAATGTTATTGTGTTATATACACTTTTTCTCCCCACTTGATTTAAATCTTTTGACAATGAGATCCTGAAACCAAGAAAATCCTACTGTCACAATTGTGGAAATGGATGCACATGCAGAAAAAAGTTTAATAATGCAAAACATACACAAAACAATACAGACAAGGTGAGAGAGCATAATGTGACAGCATAAGACAAACACATAGTGAGGTGCAAGTAGTGACTATATATGGACTGGTGCTCATTAACCGGAATGAGAGTCAGGTGCAGGTGGTCATGTGACCGTGATGCAGCGGTGCAGTGGCTGCTGGGAACTGAAGTCCAGAATACCTTCTGGGAATTTGTAACGCCTACAGAAACAGCTTCTCTTTATGATGATAATTACTTTTGAACATGAGTTTGAATTTGACTGCATAATTCTGAGCACAGTCATATGCCCCATTCTAAAAGGGTGTGCACAGCACATTGTTTTTGCCCCCCTAAAATGTTTCTATTTGTTTGTCACTTGGATATTTATTTTGTTTCCTACAGTGCCCTCCACTAATATTGGCACCCTTGGTAAATATGAGCAAAGAAAGTGTGAAAAATTGTCTATTGTTTAACCTTTTGTTAAGCAAAATTCACAAAAGTCCTCTGCTTTCATGGATATCAAACAATTGCAAACAAAACACAGGTTTATCAAAAAAAAAAAAAATCTTTGTTAAATATAGGTGTAGAACAATTATTGGCACCCCCATGAATTCATATTGGCTTAGTGGTTAGCAGGTTCGCCTCACACCTCCAGTGTCCGGGGTTTGAGTCCCGCTGGGGCCCTGTGTGTGCGGAGTTTGCATGTTCTCCCCGTGCTGAGGGGGTTTCCTCTGGGTACTCCGGTTTCCTCCCCCAGTCCAAAGACATGCATGGTAAGCTGATTGGCATGTCTAAATGTGTCCGTAGTGTATGAATGGGTGTGTGAGTGTGTATGTGATTGTGCCCTGCGATGGATTGGCACACTGTCCAGGGTGTACCCCGCCTTGTGCCCAATGCTCCCTGGGATAGGCTCCAGGTTCCCTGTGACCCTGAAAAGGAGTAAGCGGTAGAAGATGGATGGTATATTCCTGCTAGTATTTGAAGTATTTAGTACACCTGGGTGACTAGGAACAGGAAATTGTTCAACCATGACTTCCTGTTTCACAGGGGTATAAATATGAGGTAACACATAGGCCAAATTCCCTTAGTCATTAGTTATTTTTGAGGTTCACAATATGGGAAGTGTCTATAAGAAAACAGCACAAGCATTGAAAATGCCCATTTCCACCATCGGGGCAATAATTAAGAAGTTCCAGTCAACTGGAAATGTTATGAATCAACCTGGAATTGGACATGTGTCTATAATGTCTCAAAACACTGTGAAGAGGATGGTTCGAGTGGCCAAAAAATCTCCAAGGATCACAGCTGGAGAACTGCATGAGTTAGTTGCATCTTGGGGTCACAAAGTCTCCAAAACTACAATCCGAAGTCACCTACATCACCACAAGTTGTTTGGAAGGGTTTCATGAAAAAATCCTCTACTTTCATCCAAAAACAAACTCTAGTGTCTTCAGTTTGCCAGACACTACCGGAACATCAAATGGGATCGGGTTCTATGACCAGATGGTTTGGTGCACACAGAGAGGTAGACATATGGAAACGTACCCACGGTTAAATATGGTGGTGGCTCTTTAATATTTTGGGGCTGGTTTTCTGCCAGAGGACCTGGACATTTTCTTAGGATACATGTCATCATGGACTCATCAAATATCAACATATATTAAATGAAAACCTGACTGCCACTGACGGAAAGCCGTGGTTGGATCTTCCAGCAGGACAATGATCTAAAACATACATCAAAATCAACACAAAAATGGTTTACTGACCACAAAATCAAGGTACTGCCATGGCAATCCCAGTCCCCTGACCTGAAACCCATAGAAAACCTGTGGTGTGAACTGAAGAGGAGAGTCCGTCTGCATGGGCCTCGAAATTTGAAGGATCTGGGGAGGTTCTGTATGGAGGAATGGTCTCAGATCAGTTAAGAGTGTGTTTGTGAAGTTTTTTAAACAAAAGATCCAAAGGTTAAACAGTAAAGACAATTTTTCACAACCTTCTTTGCTCATATTTACCAAGGGTGCTGGTATTAGTGGAGGGCACTGTATATCATATTAAAGGTAAAAAACAAATCTGAAATGATACTGCAATAACATTCTGATATTTTAACAGGGGTGTGTAGATTTTTTCTATCCACTGTAGAAATAAAACACATTATGATATAATGTTATAGGAAAGACTTCATCAACACCCCATCGTTGATTATTTTCCTATAACAGCGTGTCCTGTTGTGTTTTATTCAATACACACAGGTATTATGTATTCATTACATTCTTACAAGTTTTGCAAAATGACAAATCTAACCATTGCATGTAACTAGCTGTTATTATTCATGTTGCAAGTTAGCATGTATTTATTAGTATCCAATTTAGGCTATTAGCATATTATGATGGAATAATGATAGAATAAATTTTGTGCCCTAAATATTTATCCTAAAGTCCTTATGCAGAATACATAACATAATGTTAAATGGGTTGGAAATTGCAACTAAATTACTTCCTGTATCTTGGCACACTGTACTGTTTGCTTAGGATTTTGCTATTTTACGTTCTTTAAAAATAAGGAAAAACACCACAGCAGATCAATCATTTATAAACACAGTTATGTCCTGAATCAGGGCTGTGAAATCAAGTTCTGCATATAAACGCTTGCTTAGTCAGCCAACTCCCAAGTCACAAATAATAAAGCACAAAAATACACAAAAATGACAAACAAATTCATTTCCAATCTGTGCTTCACCAAAGTGCTGTTATAACACAGATCATTTTGAGATATTGCTATAATGAAAGCGTCCTACATTTCGGATCTGCTTCTCTCTAAAGCACAACCCTTACCTTTTAGAGAAAATGGTTTAAACTGCAGATTTGTGTGTTTTTAAAATTGTGATGGCTAGACGACTGGATCAGAGCATCTCCAAAATGGCAGGTCTTGTGAGGTGTTCCCGGTATGCAGTGGTTAGTACCTACCAAAAGTGGTCCAAGGAAGGACAACGGATGAACCAGCGACAGGGTCATGGGCGCTCAAGGCTCATTGATGTGCTTGGGGACCGAAGACTAGCCCATCTGATCTGATCCCACAGCTATTGTAGTACAAATTCCTAAAAAAGTTAATGCTAGCTATGATAGAAATGTCACACACAGCTTGCTGTGTATGGGACTGTGTAGCCGTAGACCGGTCAGAGTGCCCATGCTGACCCCTGTCCACCACCGAAAGCTCCTACACTGCTTGTGAGCATCAGAACTGGACCATGGATTAATGGAAGAAGGTGGCCTGGTAGGTGATGAATCATATTTTCTTTTACATCATGTGGATGGCCAGGTGCATGTGTGTCACGTACCTGGGGAAGAGATAGCACCAGAATGCACTATGGAAAGAAGATAAGCTGGTGGAAGAAGTGTGATGCTCTGGGAAATGTTCTGCTGTGAAACCTTGGGTCCTGGCATTCATGCAGATGTTACTTTGACACGTACCACCTACCTAAATATTGTTGCAGACCGAGTACACCCCTTCATGGCAATGGTATTCCATAATGGCAGTGGTCCCTTTCAGCAGGATAATGTGCCCTGCCACACAGCAAAAATTGTTCAGGAATGGTTTGAGGAACATGACAAAGTTCAAGGTGTTGACTTGGCCTCCAAATTCCCCAGATCTCAATCTGCATCTGTGGGATGTGCTGGACAAACAAGTCTGATCCATGAAGGCCCCACCTCGCACTTACGGGACTTAAAGGATTTGCTTCTAACATCTTGGTGCAAGATACCACAGCACACCTTCAGAGGGTCAAAGATGTTTTGGGGGGCACAAGGGGGACCTACACAATATTAGGAAGGCTGTTCTTATTTTATGGCTGATCTGTGTAAATCTAATAGCATTTAAAGATTAAGGATTGGCTCTGGCTACATTTAATAGCTAAGTCATGAACTAGCTGTGTAGTTAGCTATTTTCACTTTCTAAAATAATATATTAAATAAGGCTGTTACACAGAAAGGTATATGCATATCATATACATAATATATAAAGGGAGCTCGACATTGTAAATCGAAAATGTGAAATAAACAGTTCCTGGCGCACACAAAAACTGGTCTGATATGCACCCAAAAGAAAAAAAAGTGACTTGTGTTAAGCATAAGACTAGTTGATTTAAATGTGATTTTGGATCAATAAGCTAATTAACCAAATCTCCTCTCAGAGCAGTTTATTTAACCAGTAAGCATTGAAAATGAAGATTAGAGGGTCAACCTTTAACGCATTTTGAATTTAACATAGGTGTACGTTAGGAGTATTACTCAAAAGTGTGAAGAAAGAACAATACTATCCCAATAAAAATGGTAGATGAGCCAGTCGACATCTGGAATGACTGGAAATTGTGTATGTGTTTTGAATTCTCCAACATTAAGGCACCCCCTGGAAGGTGTACCCTTTCCCCCCATCTCACATTAGCAGGAGGTGTCTCATCTAATCTCTCGTCTCAGCTTGATTTTCTAGCTTGAAATATTCAACACTCTCGCGTTCTGTGCAGGTGAATGGTTTAATGTGAAATAAAATATATGAATGGATGTTTGACTTAGCCAAAAATGTCACTTAATTGGACAAAAGTGAAAAACAAAGAAAAATTTGCCTACAATGAAATGTCAAATCTAACACTTTTACAAATAATTGTAATGTTAATGATGATTAAAGTGAATAAAAAACCTATAATGACTTCAAATTGTGGTTTGGCAGGTTAAGGATAATAATTCAGTTTTAACCACTGAAAACAGCTAATGATATCAGAAAATGCCTCATTACAGATTACTGGCAAATTAGTAGTGACTTTTGCTAGCAAACCGCTAGCTAAATTAAGCATTTACAAATGTGTTTATTCATTCAGGGTTTATTTATTTATTTGTTTATTTATTTATATATTTATTGGTGTTTTGAACTAGTTTTTCTCTGCCTGTTAGGCTAACTAAGTAAAATAAGGTTAGTTGCTACTAAAAATTGCTGAGGACGAATACAAGCTAGCTTGCTACCTAGTAAGCTAACATCTAACAGCTAGCTACAGTAGCAGTGCAATATTGCTATCCTAACAGTTATGTTTAATCTGTTAGAGTTAGAACAGACTGTTTTAAAACTCAAAGCAGCAAAAGCCTTGCCGATTCTACATTTTCATTGGTTCTCTGACATACCCATCCCTTCTGCCCATAAAAGTAGAAGCTGCTATACAATGTCGCTAATGTTGTTAATGTTTTAGACAAAAAAGGGACATATTTAGAAGACTTTGCTGGTTTATTTATCCACAACTTTTTCTAAGACACATACAGAAACGGAATGAATTATGAATGACCATGAATGCATGAATTATTAGCTCAAACATAGTTTAGCATAGATTATCATAATTTGCATACATTGGGTGATTTTTATCAAATATTTTTCATGTGCTGAAGTATTTTACAAAGCCAAATGAAACATATAAATGAAGATAAAATAATATATATATATATATATATATATATATATATATATATATATATATAGATAGATAGATAGACAGATAGATAGATAGATAGATAGTTGTTTTTATTACCATTTATTTAACAGTTATACACAGTGTTTGCGTTAGATTGAGTGTGTGAATGTGTGTGTGTGTTTATTTGTGTGGGTGGGTGGTTTGGATGTCAAATTGAGTACATATTTATTATTGAATTGAAATAGTGTAAAATGCAAATGCACCTCTTGGCATGTATAAATAGTGCAAATGCGAGCATGTACTGTAGCTCTTATTCCAATGTTTTTAGGTAACTCAAATGCTAATGCATCTCAATTCTACTTGAATTCCAGTGCACATGTTAGCATGCAGCTACAGTGACAGTGTAATGCTCCTTTGCAAGTATCACAAAAAAAAGTATCACAAAGCTGATGAAAATATTAGCACTTGCACTGCCAGTCAAAAGTTTTTGAATACCTGAACTTTTTATGTTATATTACAGTCTAATCAGTATTATTGCCACAGAGCAGACAAAATGATACAGAATAACAATTGAAATGAAACCTAAATCTCTGTGGAACGTATTAACTGCTCGCTCTCAGATCCTAATGCGATTCTGAATGAGTGCTTTATATTAAAAGCAGGCACATTTGAAAGTCGTTTTTAACATTTCTGAATTCACTAAACGTTTCTTAATTCACTTTAACCTATTCTTTGGTTAGATGTTCACATTTGAGAGTATTTAAAATGAGGTCATGTAAAATGTAGTGTGTTCAGAAACTTCTGACTGGCAATGAAGATGAATTGATAATGCATATAATGCATATGAGGGTGTTACAACTGTTATAAAAGCTGTTGATTGTAAATATTTCTGCTAATCCTTCACAGTTCACAGTGTTATGTAATAGAAAGCTAATCTGGTAGTGAATGTTCATTCAGTTCTGTATTTTAAACTTATTTATCTGCAGTGTGTGTGTGTGTGTGTGTGTGTGTGTGTGTGTGTGTGTGTGTGTGTGTGTGTGTGTGTGTGTATGTGTGTGTGTGTGTGCTGTAGTTTCCTGATTCATTAATTCATTCATTTTGAATTTCGCTGCTTATCAGCAGAGAACAGATTTGCAGCTCTTCAGCTCCTAATTCGGCTTTATCCTCAAAACCTCGTCGCCTCAGTGGAGGCACAAATTAAAGATTCACTTGAGCCCCTTAGCATTGCTCATGTCAAAATAAACCCACCAGGAGAGCAAATAAAAATGCCTAGTATTTGTAAATTTGAAGCATGAAGTTAGTGCAAGATGTTAGTGTCATCTCTTATTTCTATTTCCCAGATGTGCACACACCTGCCAACAGGAGGAGTTCCAAGCATAATGGTACTTTAGGGCTCAGTTTCCATGAGAATTGTTTCCGTTGATCAGCATTGAGATGAAGAAAAGATAGATACGGGTGTTTAAACAAAGATTTTTCAGTTGTGTTACCTTAGAAACTTTAAAACCTTTAATTATATTAATATTGGAATTTTAAACAAAATCTAATTACACAAATAAATATGAATATATTATTTAAGATATTTAAGGAAATATTCACACCTTATTAGGAACACCTATAAAAAAAAATCGTCTTAGAAATGCAGAGATGACCGCCATGCCCATACCAGTGGTAAGAGCAATGTTAACCTTGAGGAAGCTGGAGAAAATGCATGGTGACAGACAATTAGCAGCAGCACAGACTTCCTGTAGTGGCACACCTCTAGATAAGGACAATGGGAAAGATATGCGTGACAGGTTACAGTAGGGGCTGGGTGTCCACCCATTTTTAGTCCAAGGTTATGACCAACCAGTGGCCAGCCTTGATATGAGATATGGGAATCCCTCATGTCTTACCTCCATAACAAATGAGCAGTTGGTATTAAATGGCACTCATTCACTAAAGACTGCAAGGTCAATGAACTCATTTACAAAGTTGGGCAGAATCGAGGCTGCCTGCCTATATCTTGAAAACGCACATGGTGTTAGGAAAATACCAATGGGCAGGACTTTCTATTGGAAAACTTGTCTTTGGAAGGCAAACCATAAAAAGCATCTGTGTTATGGAGCAGTGGGAACATGAAAAAATGCAGGTCTACTGACATGAAATGACTGTGGCTACATGGCTTGAACTAGATCTGCCACTCTTAGGATAAAAAGCAGAGGGTCTAAAAGGCTTTATCTGAACAAGAAAATAAGATGAATAGAGCCTTTTATTTTTTTTATTATTTATACTACCCTTTGCATCTCTGTTCAATTGGAAGCAAGTTCTTGAACAGAATCAGGTTAACATTTTCTTGGGGCTTGGTACCATCCATCCATTTTCCATACTGCTTGTCCTACACAGGGTTGCAGGGGAGCCTGGTGACTATCCCAGGGCACCCCGTCAGGGAACACCCTGAACGGGGTGCCAACCAATTGTAGGGAACAATCGCACTCATACCCGCACACCCATTCACAATATATGGACAATTTGGAAATGCAAAATGGCCTACAACGTATGTCTTTGGACATGGGTCAAAACCAGAATACCTGAAGGAAACCTCCAGAGCACAGGGAGAACATGCAAGCTCCGTGCACACAGGGTGGAGGCGGGAACTGAACCCCCAACCCTGGAGGTGTAAGGTGCTAACCACTAAGCCACCGGACCCCCCACCAAAGAGACTTTGAGACCCAAAAAGCCTGTGGACTGGAGAACTGTAATATATATTCTCTGTGGTGGGGGAGCTTACATACCACTGGAGGTGTATAAACCAAATTAGCAGAGATTCACCCCATATCCTGGCAAAGCTTTCCCACTGACGGAGTGGTCAAAATTTGCAGATTGGAGGGACTGCTACCAAGACTGCTAGCAAGAAATAGCTAACGTATTGCCAGTGTGTACCACATGCAATGCAAGGGGATTCATCAGCACTCAGCACTGGGGCAGCAAAGATCTGCGTATAGCACTTGGTGTGATTATGACTGATGCAACCCAAGCATCAGTGACAGGAGGTGCATACTGGGTAGAGGCAACATCTGTTATTAGAGCCAAAAAGTGAGCATCAAAGATCCAAATCGATGTGTGGGTGGAGTGTTCATATCTGTCAACCAGACTAAAAAAAATTGGTCCATACCAAAAACAAGGTATGTGTAAAAGTGTTCTTACACATGCTTCAAGGAACAGTGTCTCTCCTTTTACAAGACTTCACAGCTGCCTCTAAAACCATCAGCACAAACGCACACTCATCAAAATGAACAATTTACACCAGAATATTCACAACCAACTTCTCATATATGTCTCTATCACAGAACATCCACACTGCACTGATGTTGTCACAGTTGTCACGGTGTGCTGCAATCACTGGGAAAGAACTATTCAGAAGAGAAGACTAATTTTAAAAAAAAATCTTATTTATTTACTCATAATAGAAAAGCCTATATGAGATCCTTCATCTCATTTATCATTATTGCTCAGAGAATTGTTTCTACCCCACAGCTGAAATTCTCTCCAGCTAAATACTTCTATATTCTAAACCATATACCAAATAATGTATGAGAGATTTCCTGGTAGCCTAAATTTCAGATGTTTACTCTTTTTCCATCCTGTACCACTGTGCAACAATTGGCAATATATATTGTCTATTGAAAATGACGTTTCATCTGTGTCACAAATCACATGCTGCTGCTGTAATATTTTGTCTAATAATAAAGAACCTAGACAATGTCTAGGTTCTTTATTATTATTATTATTATTATTATTATTATTATTATTATTATTATTATTATTATTACTTGGCATTAATATGGGACCTTCCGAAGCCCTTCTGGCCATCAAGATGAATGTGCATACATTCTTCCTAATAGATGTTTTTGGTAATACCTTCTTTAATATGACATTGTGATTGTAGTATATGCTTTACATGGTAAGATATTTATGGGATTTGAGAAATTTGAATTTTACTTGTGCCTCTGTTCCATATCATGATTTAAACTGTAAAGAGTTATCATTTAGAGGGTGGAAAATTTCTGCAAGTGCTGCCAGAATCATGCTAGCTTCCAGTATATAGAAACTCATCATACAAACCCAACCTGCTGTGTTTTAGTCACTGTAGGACCAAAGAGTATTTTGTTTAACATATTTGCCTTAATTTTTCTGTCCCATCTTTAAACATATATGGGGAGGAAAAATGTGAAATTCTATGTTATTAATATTTAAATATCTGTAGGCTAGACTACAGTATGCTAGTTCAAAGATGAGTACAAAAAAATTAACATAATGTTCTATGAGTAATAGACTGGAATGCCTTAAAACACATGGGTTTTTTTTTTCATATAAATGTTTTAGATTATATGCACTGGCATTAGTTGGAAAGAACATGCGTTAAACTAAAAGGCAGGAGCATTTTGACAGAAGATGACTAAAGATTCTTGGCAAGTTCAGATGGTGAAAGCATCTTCTTTGATCCTTGGTGGTAATAAACAGCAGGAGAGGGACACTTAAGAGGTCGGTCAGATCTTACTGGGGCTAGTTTTTCCCCCAGCACTGAGAAACATAAACAAATGTAGTATGGGGGAAAAGGAATCCAGATGATGGATCAGATGATTTGATGAATAAATTAAGTTTGAAGTGATGGGGATGAGTGCATAGAAGACAACAGGCAAGACAGATATGGATACCAATGACAGTAGTTTCTCTGCAGTGCCAATTTTGACTACATCTCAATTTGTGCTATTCAGGATAAAACGGTTAAGCACTATGAGCCATATTCAGTGTTGAAAATGTGGACCGATGAAGGAAATTTTAGTTTTTCTCCTCGCTGTCAAATGTAACATAAAAGCAAGAGATAATTTAAAGAAGAAAAATAAAAAAATTCTGATATGATGAGAATGTTTTTGTTTATTCTATGTGCTCTCCTGTAAAAAAAAACAAAAAACAAAAAACAAAAAAAACAACATAGTGACAGTTTGAAGAATAACCTGACTGTTCAACTGACTCATCTGTTTCACTTCCAGCTCACTATATGTGTTGTTCATTATTTGGTCCATAAATGAACTATTAATGACTTAATATTAAATAATATTGCATCAATAATATTGAGTTACATTTAACTCAACTCTGAATAATGTGTTATATTCCTACACTTTACTGAATTACTATACTTGTCTAGTCTAGTTATCTAGTACCAGGAGGTTTGTAGGGCAGTAACACCTCAAAATAAACAATAATGTTTTGCACAGAAATTGATTTGCTAGAAAATCCTCCACAGGAACAACTGCATATTGCACAACTATTTTGACAATCTAAAAACAGCTCAGTCTCTGATGGTGCTGACTGTGACCATGAGCACAAAAACTGTCCTGTCTTCTACATCTCATTTCTCAGTGGGTGGTTCCAGCATTTCATCTGATTATTAATAATGCACTACATCTCACTGAGTTGCCACACTACATGATTTGAGACATAGCCTGTGTGAAGAAGTGTTTTCCAAAAGGTTTGTTGTATGTGATTGTGTTACTGCAGGGCTTGTGCGTGTGGGTGTGTGTCTGTCTCCGTCTTTCAGCTGAATTACTTCTATTCATGGATTTCCATTAATGGTTAGCTTCTGAAAACTCTCTCTGTCTTTCTCTGAGTCTCTCACTCTCTGACTCTATTTGTGTCTCTCTACATCTCTGTCATACACAGATCCTGAACGACAAAAGTAAACGAAGTGTGTATGTGTGTTCCAATCGAATATGGGAGCTTTGGAGGGAAGCCCTTCTGCAGAGATCTGCAGAAGGGGGTTTCCTCTCTCTGTCTCTGTAGTTCTATCTTGTTAGTAATTGGCTAAATAAAGAGTTCATGAGAAGAAATCAGTTAGCACGTTCACCTCACACCTCCAGGGTCCGGGGTTCGAGTCCCACCTGGGCCATGTGTGTGCGGAGTTTGCATGTTCTCCCCATGTTGCGGGGGTTTCCTCCGGGTACTCCGGTTTCCTCCCCCAGTCCAAAGACATGCATGGTAGGCTGATTGGCATGTCTAAAGTGTCCGTAGTTTATGAATGGGTGTGTGAATGTGTATATGAGTGTGCCCTGCGATGGACTGGCACCCTGTCCAGTGTGTACCCCAACTTATGCCGGATGCTCCCTGGGACAGGCTCCAGGTTCCCCCGTGACCCTGAAAAGGAGTAAGCGGTATAGAAGATGGATGGATGGATGAATGGAGAAGAAATCATCAGTACTGATCACCCATCAACCATTACTTTACATCTCTGAGAATCTGACTCAGACAGATATCCTATTAAGATGGTACCATTCTTATGAACAAATATTGCCTCTCAGATGTGAAGGCATCTCAAGTTGGTGAGGAAAATTGATAACGGAGACCTTGCTAAGGCAACTCAGTTGTCTTAAAAATGTATTTGGTGTAGCAGTACAAATTTACATGAGTATAAGAGGCTACAGTGTGTTATGGGCTTTGGCTTGTCTTTAAGAGGAGGAGATTTAAAAATAGGTGTAAATCAGTGTTAGTTTTTGGGGACACTTGCTTATGGTGAGTATACAAGACTGGTGCAGTGGCAATAAAATAATATTCCATAATGCATACAATATTGTTACAAATTTATCCCAATTGAGCAAGCCGGTGGCAACGGTGGCAAGGAAAAACCCCCTAAGATGTTAAGAGGAAGAAACCTTGAGAGGAACCAGACTCAGAAGGGAACCCATCCTCATCTGGGTAACAACAGATAGTGTGAAAAAGTTCATTATGGTTTTATATGAAGTCTGTTTGGCCTTAGAAGTAGGCATAGTCCCAGCAATCTGGAATTGGAGTAGATGAGAGCTCCATCCAGAGATAGGACATCCGAAATGGATGAAGCATGTCCGGAGAGCAGAAAGTATCAGGATCGCTAGTATCTCCATAAAATCGTGTGTGATCTTTGTTTGTCCCGCAAGCTTCATATCTGACCTCTTGCTCACATGTGTGAAAGTAAAAATGTCTTCTTCATGCAACTTTTTTTGCCTTGTCCTGCAGGATCCCAGTCCCAAAACATCTATTCATGTCTGTATTCACATCTGTTTAGAACAAATTATTGTTCATTCTGAATAAAGTGTTTTTATTCAGCTATATCCCTAGTTTCTATACCGTCCACATACAGTTGATGGGATGGACACTTCAGGCTATGGCTCGGCTCAGTGGCTGCTTTCAAAAAAGTGTAACTGTCTTCAGTCCAACATCAGACACTTCCCAGCTTTACTGCTGTGAAAGGACAGATGTGCATTGTTGACTTTTAGTTTGATCAGACTTAATAAAATCTCTCAAAATAAATGTTTTTAAATTTTGTGAATTCTTTTTGGCCTCTTTCGTCGATGGAAGATGAGTGGGGTAGGACAATGTCACCTTGTTTTAGAGAATCATGTAATATGTCACATTGGAATATAGCTTAATACTTGTTTGCATTTTACCAGATGTTTCCTACATTTCCTGTGCAAGGTATCATGGGACTACAGTAAAATTGCAAATATGCACAAATTAATAGCAGGCTTTCTTTTTTTCTTTTTTCTTTTGCAGAAAAACAGCCGAGATACATGCAACTTTGATCGTGAGTTTACGAAGATGCCAACGGAGCTTACACCGACTGATAAACTCTTCATCATGAATCTGGATCAAGACGAGTTTCTTGGATTTTCTTACACAAATCCAGAATATGTCCCTCCATCTCAGTCATGAAAATGATCCTAGAAATACCTTACGAAGGGTTTTACCCTCCTGTAGTGTTCAAAATTTAGCAATGTTGCATCCCAGAAGCTGCCCTGGAACGCTCTAGATTTTATAGCAATACAGTTCTCCATTTTTGTATCCCAAAAACTCAGGTTTCTGAGAGCTTGCTAATATTTCACTCTAAATTTATAGTAACTCTATAAGCTGAGTGAAGTAAATAACGAATGAAGCTACTAGTACTAACTGTACCTCTGCTTTAACTAGGGTCAGCCTCTCACCCTGACCTCACACTCCCAGCCTACTCCTAACCTGCAAACCTTGTCCCTCACTGTATGCCCATCCTCAATCAAATCCCAACCTCGAAACCCCTTCAGCCTAACCCTAGTCTAGTTGCACCCATCACCACACCTACACCCTTTAATGTTAACCTGACCATTACTCTAACACCTCCAACTATTCTAACTATTTAATGACTCGCCCAGAGCCTACCCACCTCTCTAAAACCGCACCATTCCCACTCCCTGCTCCCCCATTAATTTTTAGGCTATGTCGTTATTGATGTTGTCCCGCCCCACCAACATCTGTGCTCATGAGCCACTTTTGGAGAGGATGGAACACGAAATTTGACCATGACTATCTGAGAATAATCATAAATGTCACATGAGGTGTGACACTTAAATTTCCCAAGTTTTCTACTGATTTACAATTTTACTAAATCTGTGATTATAAAAATATGACCTGGTACTGCATTTATGTACAGTTGATAGGCTACACTGAAAAATCTTTTAACCATCTCAAATGGCACTGTTTGTCTCTATGCCCTACACTGAACGTCGTATTACTGTTAATCTAACAGGGAATGCAGTAAATTCAGAAAAAGTGTGACCAAACCCAAACGGGCAATTTAAAAAACAAAAACAAAAACAACACCATGCTCAATTATTCATCCACGGCTCATTATTTTCCCCCTCTGCATTTTTGCTCTGTTTGATCGTGGCACGTCGGGCTGATGTTTAATTCACCATCTCAAAACTCATTATGCAAGAAAGATCATTATCTCCCTCTGGATATGATATTGCTGAGTTTTCACAATCTATTCACTCAGTACAAGCTAAAGACATTCAAAAATCAATATAGTAAATGTATATTGAGTTTATATAGTCAGTTTATTCAATTTATTATGAATTATAAATCGTATTTTAGCAAGAACAAGAAAGACAGGGATGGAGAGTGAGAGACGGGTAGAGGTTGAGAAAAAATGAAAGGCATAAAGAAGCAGAAAGTGATTGAGAGAGAGACAGGTAGAGAAACAGATGATGGGGCACAAAAAAGACAGTGACAGAGATGGAGGAAGAGAGGGACAGCATGAGAGGCAGACAGAAAGCAAGGCGAGAATAAAAAGACAAAAAATTGGCAGAGAGACAAACAGCGAAACAGTCCGACAAACAGAAAAACTGAAAGAGATATACTGATAGGAGTGAAGAAAAAAACAATCCCTCATGTCCTACAAACAAGTGTTTTCTGGATATTCAGTAGGTTACATTAGTTTGAATACTAACTTGCAGTGCATTGTGGGATTTTCCGAGTACACTGAATATTCTTTTGTTCGTCACTATGCTATAGACTGCATAACATAATTACAACGCTTCCAGCGTAGTGCACTATGTAGTGCACAAGGTGTGTTTGGGAATATACGAAAGGATTAAAATCATTACTAAATAGTTAAATAAGATATTTCACTTTGACATTTGCATGACTTCTATAGTTTTCATCGATTCTCTGACAGCTGAGTACACTGCCTGTGTAAAAAAAAATATATATATATAAAATTATCAAATGTAGGTAGAATTGTATCATTTTAGCTATCTTATAATTAGAGTCTGAAATAGAACGTGTATCAATGATAAAATTTCTCATCTTGTAGCATTTAGTTTCTGAATATAATGTACATTTCTGTATATTGTTATGATTTCCAATTGTGTCTCCATTTGATTGTTTTGAGTTTAATATGCATTTAACTATGTACATTTGTTTACATTCGTTGTGTATCTTAGAATGATATGAAGATCATTTGCACACTAACCTCCTGAAGACATGTGGACAAAAATGGTCCATAAAATAAGGCGAATGTGTGTGTGTGTGTGTGTGTGTGTGTGTGTGTGTGTGTGTGTGTGTGTGTGTGTGTGTGTGTGTGTGTAGAGGTGCATAGTAAATAGTAACATAATCTCAGAGCTATTCAATAAATTAATAAATGCAATCAATGTATTGATTAATAAAATGATGTTACTGATGTTACTAAGCATTTATAATTGTTAATGTTTTATTTCTGATTCTTATCATTTCGTTGATTTTATTGAATATCTGTTACATTATTGGACATTTTATTCTATCTGCCTCAAACATCTTATAAACATCATCTTATTAGAACTGATAAATGTGTGTTATGATTTGTTTATATGATACCAGTGTTATCTGTGTGTGTGCAGTTTAGAAAGTGTGTATGCTCATTTTCAGCTCTAGATATTCTTTCGCTAAAAACTTAATTAGTTTAGCGTTGTGTCTCACCCACTGCCATTCTTTGAGCTTATATAACCCATCAGTGGGCATGCCATCTCCGAAAACTACAGAGCACAAAAACTCCACACTTCCACTTTTCAGAGTTACACAGCAAGTCGCCATGTAGGTATTGTGTATTGTAACACTGAGCTATCCTACTACAAGAGGCTATGGCTTCTATATTTGTAAAAACAAAAGCATTCATTTGTAACTTAACCCTCTTTGTAAGCCTACATTATGTTTATTTCAACAAGTGTTTACATTCTGTTCAGCATACCTTGCTGGAGGTCTAACTGGAGGTTTAGAATCTACATGTGAACAAAATTTTATTTAAGTAATGGATAATTTCATTTAGGGCGCACAGTGGCTTAGTGGTTAGCACGTTCTCCTCACACCTTCAGGGTTGGGGGTTCGATTCCCACTGTGGCCCTGTGTGTGCGGTGTTTGCATGTTCTCCCCGTGCTGTGGGGGTTTCCTCCGGGTACTCCGGTTTCCTCCCCCAGTCCAAAGACATGCATGGTAGGCTGATTGGCATGTCTAAAGTGTCTGTAGTGTGTGAATGTGTATGTGATTGTGCCCTGTGATGGATTGGCACCCTGTCCAGGGTGTACCCCACCTTGTGCCCGATGCTCCCTGGGATAGGCTTCAGGTTTCCCCGTGACCCTGAAAAGGATAAAGCGGTATAGAAGATGGATGGATGTATAATTCCATTTAATTTTGGCTGGTTTTGCATCACTGCTGACGTTTCATCATATCATGCTCCATAGGATAAGTGGGACTGCTTGAGTATATCTCCAGCTGAACAGCTGGATACATGTTACATAAAAAGCATCTTTTTGACAGATCCTGCACTAAATCCTGCTGTTACAAGTTTATGTCAAACCAGTGTAACATACACAACTCAGAAGGATGGTTAGGATCCATGTCAAAAAGTTTTATTATAAACAGTATCCACAATCCAAAACAGTAAACAGGCCTGGGTCAAACACACATTTACATCAATGCAAACAAGTCCAAAGGGCAATGACAAAATGTAGTCAGAGGGTTAGGCAAAGATCATTTCACATCAGTTCACACTACAGCTTAAAAAGGGGATATCCAAGTGGAAAAAACTTATAGAAGATGTAATTGATCAAGACAGAAAACAATGGCTCAGAACTTATAAACTGATAAATGGCGATGCTTCACAATCTGTATGAGTGTGCTTTATATATGGTGGAGAAAGAAAATGAGCATGACCTAGAGGAAATGTCCTTAGAACTCAGGGAAAGTTTTCTCTGGAAGAGTGGTGGTGAAATGTTCTGGGCGGTTGTGACAATAATGTTAGAATTGTGGCAAAGCGCACGCACACATGGCTATGTAGCATGTTTGGTATATTGTTCATTGTTAATGCAGTGCAGTGCTTAAATGGACAATGTGGCACATAATCAGCCTTCAGACAGGGGTACAAAGTCTGCAGACTTTCTTTAATAAGAAATAATTCAGTAGGATAATCAAGGTTAAAGCAATAATTGTACATCTCAAAAATATCATCTTGATGTGGGCATGGTCAATAAGCAGCAATTTTTATTTTTTTTAATTAAATAAATTAAAAAATAAGACAAAATAATTCCACAAAAACACAGTATGGCTTTGGCAAATTCACGTTCTCTGGAAAGAAATTCTAGTCACAGGGCCATTCAGAAGGGAAGTATCACCAAGGGAAAAGCGTGGTGTGAAATAGCAGAGTCATTTAACAGCTCCCAAGAGCTTCAATTTAACATTAGAGAGAGCTTTACCATACTTCAAGCAAAATGCAAGGAGGAAAAAATCATAATGAGAGGAATAGTGGAACATCTCAACACATAACAGAACCCATGAAATGTGATGGGGCATGTGAATGTAAAAGTCAGCTTTGTCTTATTTGTGTGTGTGTCAGTTAGATAAGGAATGTACTGTAGGGAGAGATCAGCTTATCTGTGGCCCACTGTATATTTTAGGTCTAAAAGAATGGAAGGTAGTTGTCTTGCAGACTAATGCACAATCTGCCAAGCCTGTGTTTTTCTCACACAACCTCTGTAAAAATTCCAAAGCAAATTTCCTACTATTTTTCAGCTCACTCAGTGATCCTCTGAGAAATCTAATCCCGTCCGAATGCGAATGTCTGTGATTGCCGATTATATTTTTTCCCAACGCATTTCCTTGTGTGTTTTTGCCAACGTGTACTACAATAGAAGCTCTTACAGGTGCTCGGTGCAATTGGATGTAGATGTTTTTGCTACCTGGTGAAGAAATAAAAAATAAAATCAACAAGAAAAGAGCCAAATCATGTAAATTGTTAAGACTGACCACTGTAATATCAGTGTCAGGTGATTACTCATCTTCATTTCTGCACTCAATTATATAATGTTTTAATTATATAAGTATGTTTTAATTATATAATCACGTCTTTATTTCAGTGGGTTTATTACATGAAGCCAGTTCTATAAAATCATGTGACGTTTATTTTAATATGTTTTTCAATGACTAATTTGAATAAATTAGAATTAAATCAATAAATTAAGAAATGTTTCTTGTTAAGTTTAAAAGTCCAATTCAATTCAATTAAATTTTATTTGTATAGCGCTTTTTACAATAGACATTGTCTCAAAGCAGCTTTACAGAAATATTAACACGGTATACAGATATTAAAGGTGCGAATTTATCCCAACTGAGCAAGCCACTGAGTGGCGACGGTGGCGAGGAAAAACTCCCTAAGATGTTTTAAGAGGAAGAAACCTTGAGAGGAACCAGACTCAGAAGGGAACCCATCCTCATCTGGGTAACAACAGATAGTGTGAAAAAGTTCATTATGGATTTATATGAAGTCTGTTTGGTCTTAGAAGCAGCCGTAGTCCCAGCAATCTGGAATTGGAGTAGATGAGAGCTCCATCCAGAGGTAGGACATCCAAAACGGATCAGGCAGTTCCGGAGAAGTCTGGAAAAGTAGAAGTTACTGTACTGTCTTGTGTTGTTTGCAAACGTTTGCACGTGCACATTATGTAGAATGTGTAGGTCTTATTTAGCTCTATGTCATCTCATGTAGTTAGTGTGTTGTTTTATGTAGCACCAGGGTCCTGGAGGAACGTTGTTTCGTTTAACTGTGTACTGTACCAGCTGTATATGGTCAAAATGACAATAAACATGACACCTTATGCAATTCATGCATCCAGAGCACCTGATCTTCTGCAACACCCAGATGTACAAAACAGACACTCCCACCTCTGTAATAAACATGTTAGTCCCGTCCGAATCGGTACATGAAATCACAGACATCGGGTGATAACAACTGTAACTCAAACTATGATTAGAAAACTAGTCGCACCCGAATAGCGCCTCATTTAATGGGTATGCACATTTCCCTTATGTCAGTGTGATTGATAAGTATTGGTACAAAAAAAAAAGATGTGTATGTCTATTCTAGATCAAGATCGCTCACTCAGCAGAAATAAGTCTCTCTTATCACAGTTCCCCTCTTGTTCTCTTTCTCACACATTATGAAAACCCTGTTCACACAGACTGACTGCCAAATGAAGATCTCATCTCTGGACCCAGTCCTTAGACTCACCTACCTTAACCAAATTTCTCACACAGGAAAGATGAGAGAGAGAGCGAAGGATTTAAAAAGGACTTGGAAAGTATAGACAACCAAAACATGAGAAGTCAATCAGCACAGAGTTCTGCAACTGCACAGCAGAGTTTGAAGTGTGAAAACTATTCAGCACTTGCATGTGTTTTCTATCTTCATTTAGAACATGATGTAGCTGTTGAAAGTAAAGACGGACAAAAGCAATTCCCGGTCCTTCTGTGGCTGATAATTAAGCATCACCAGGGTGGTTATTATCTCTGAAATGCTGGAACAGTTAATTACAGCTGCTGTGGGTGTGGAACACTGCACAGCTCAACTCTCCTGTTCATCCCTCTATCAGGAAAACAGAGGAAAACTGATGGTTCAGCTTAAAAATATATAATAAATGGACATAAAACGGACATGTTAAAATGGTGGTTATGTTTTTGTCTTGTGAAGTAAATATATATGGAAAAACTCAAAAATGCAGATATCATATTGGAGAGAAGTGTGGTCTTCACTTCACCTTTAGCTCTGTGGAATGATTAAGTGAGTTAATAACACCATCCCTTTCCTCAGGCTTCACAAATAATTACCGAGATAAATACAAAGCATTTTCTCTCTTGTATTAATTACACTTTAATGCTGAATATCATGGCTAACGGCAATCTGAAATCTGATCATTTTGCACTTCTGTTTCATTTAGAACTGATTGTAAAATCCCTTTATTAATGTTTAATGAGTTTAATTTCTTTAAGATCTTCATACACCTCTGAATGTCTGACTATCTGTATTCCAAATTGAGTTTTAACATAAAATGCTGCTTTAATAATTTTCGTTTTGGTGATCCTCCAGCTGCTCAGTCATGATACTTTACTGCAAGATTATACAGTTTAACTGGATTGTACAGGCTATGCCATAAAAAGTGAATTTGACTTTCTAATTCTGATAAATCACTTTTAGAAAAAAAATAAATAAATAAATAAATAAAAGTAGCTAAAATTACCTAACTATAAATCAACAATCATAAAAAAGCACCAAATACAGAGAGGGTTACTCCACTACTCTTGATTCAGTTAATTAATCAGAAATATCTAGATAGTTAACGTTAATGGTAATCCGGTCATCAATATAACATTTAATTAAATAGCTGTTTTTCATATTGGCTGATGTTCACTATTAGGCTAAATACTCAAGGTCAGCTGTTATGCTTTGATAGTAATCTGTTTTTGAACTGCAACATCAAATGAATTCAACAGAAAATACTTAACACCTGATGCTATCAATCCTGATCACCACCTTAACCAGGTAATCAGCAACAATAACTAAAAATGGTAACAAGCTATCCACCTTTACTTCTCCTTAAATAGATGCTTAAAGTTTTCTGTCAAGAATATTTTCATATTCGGTTTTCTTAGCTTACAAACAAATGCTAGATTACTACAGCTGTAGTGTGGTTGTCACAGGTAAGTGACAAACCCTCTAGAGACAAGTTAAGTGTTCGCTGAGCTACACGCACCTACCATATGCACCTTCTACACTAACCTGAAGTATTGAACTCAGCTCCTGATGGATGCAGTAGTGTGCACATTGTGATTCTTTGATTCATACATGTTATGAGAAAAAGGGAAAAGGTGATCTGGTGTTTTGTCACTACACACAGCTCTGTTCCACCAAGGATGAAATCCAATCCAGAAGATCACCAGATCATCAATGCCATGACAACAACCCTGTCTTCTGTCAGGCCCCCCTCAGTGTTCTCACACCGGTTTGTCCATATTGTTGAGGGCTGGGTGTCTGGTCTGTGTTCCTGAATTGGTATCCTTCTCTCAGGTGAGTAAAATGCATCGCACCAACACACATACAACTGAGGAGCAGCAGCCGTATTGGCCAGAGTCAATTAATGAATATTAATTGTGGGTAGCTTGGTCTACTGCTCAGAAGGTCATGAGTTCAAACCTCAGCCCTGCCAAACTGCCATTGCTGGGCCCTTGAGCAAGGCCCTTAACCCTAAACTGCTCAGATGTATGAATGAGATAAATGCAAGTTGCTCTTGATAAGGGCATCTGCCAAATACCGTAAATGTAACATAATGTAATATTAATAAGGGGTCTGCATGTGAATATTAATGAGTACTAGGTGGCCTCAGTGAAAATAGGCTGTGAGTTGGAGAGGCATCTCTTTCTTCAACTTTTTCTCTCCGTCTCTGTCCATATATCTATTGCTCATTGCTACTCCGTCTCTCCATCTGTCTGTCTGTCCACCCCCCCCCCCCCCCTCTCTCTGCTAACCATAGATTTACCTGTGTTGATGCAGAAAGTAATTTCTATGCTAATAAGAGTGTGGGTGAAGATAAGCCCATCAGTGCAATGTCCTCCTCCTGCTCATGCATTTATTTACCTCATTACTTCTTTATTCCCTCTTTTGCTTTGATTAAATTTCTTATATATTCTTTATTTTATCTATCTATCTATCTATCTATCTATCTATCTATCTATCTATCTATCTATCTATCTATCTATGTCTCTCATGGTAGGTCATCAGAAACTTAGTGAGCAGGCACTGTTTGCCCTGTAACCGCTCATCTGGCATTACATTTCCGACAGAAACGCATGTGTAATAAACACAGAACAGTGTTAGACTTTAGCACCCAGGTGTGATCTGAAAACAGATCAATGTTACTGTAGCCATTAATTGTGTGTGTGTGTGTATGTGTGTGTGTGTGTGTGTGTGTGTGTGTGTGTGTGTGTGTGTGTGTGTGTGTTGAGTTCAAAGTATTTCGTATTCAAAGGTGAATTAATATGCATATTCTGTAGGTGACCATCCCATAAGAAAGAGGCGAAAAGAGAATATTAATGAACACTAATGAAATGCAGATTTAAAACCGGAGAGAAGGAATGCACAGCATTCTGACACAGAGAGGATACGCCAACCAAAAATAAGAGCATTAATTAATTATACACATCCTTTCCAGAATTATTGACACATATCGACAAATGCTAATCTGTCATCGCAGCCAGATACGTTTAAAGTCAGCACAAAAAAACAACAACTACGCTTCAAAATAAACAAACAAACAAACAAACAAAAAACCTTAATGACGGACAACATGTTGTATAATGAGAATACACGCTGAAAGTCTGAAAGTACTTTTCTATGATTCCAAGCTTTTTCCAACAGTAATTTATTACTAGTGAAGATGGGTAGAGAATTGGCGACCTTGCTCCAGGAGTCGTACATAAACACAGTCTGTGTGAATTTGTCAGAGGTGACAGTTGAAAAGCTCATGAGAGCTCACAGTGAAGTCACTCGACCATATTCATAAATCAGTATGAGCCAAAAAAAATTGACTGTTTATAGTGTTATAACTTGGTTTTGAAGCCATTGAATTGGCTGGCTACTCTTGTTCCTATAAGGGCAATATTAAATATATAGATATGACATAAGCTTATTGGATATGGGGATATAGGATATAGGAAATCTTTAATGTGTTGTCCATGCTTCTGTTGTAACTATGTTCTTCACCTCCTAAGATTTCTGTATAGCACTTAAATAGTATCATTAAATACTGCAGCCTCACTACAGATCATGGTGGTGAAATTTCATCATGTGATTTCACCAATTTCTGACCAATACTATATGCTGTATACTACTATTATATGAAAGTGTTACTTTACAAGCTGGCAGTAAACTCTGGATTGAATCCAGATTTCTAAATTTCTGTAAAAGCAATTTAGAAAGACATCAAATTAATTGGATGAACACAACTAGGACTATCAGCCAAAATATATTCTCTATATATTGTATTTTATCCTACTAATTGCCTTTTGCATTTATTGTGTTGCAGCTGACTGCAAAAAATTGGATCATCTTTGTCAGTCTATATTTTCTGTTTCTTTTCTCCCTGCTGTATCAATCTGCATGTTGTCATACTAAAATGCTTTTGTTATAGAGCTTTGTCTCTAAATCACAGTCCCTCATGCTCAACCACATTATAAGTCCTATATTTTCCCACACGCCGCACTCTTGCAACACATTTCATGTTCCCCCTTCCTTATTTGGTCATTGTTTCCTGTTCCTTTTCCTACTTACAATCTCTGTACTGTATCATTTGTACTGCCTGTTCTTTTTATCTCACGTTCCATATTTGGTCATAGCTTCCTTTCCCTATTATGGTCAAATCACTCACATTGAATTTCACCAATTTTCTGTGCTTTATTATAGTCGAACAAATTCACTTTTCTTCAGTACAACCAGCTCTGGTTGCTGCTCATTTGAGTAAATCATCTTAGTGCTCCTCGTTAAAAATAATCATCACGACAGCAGGCATTCATATCTTTATATATGATTTGGATATTTGGGGTACCTTGAGTTTCTCTTCAGCTCGTTAACACCTCTTTCATGAGGATAATACGACTATATTAATGAGGTAATATGTTGAATATGGGGAGCTGATAAGTGCAGGAAAAATATCAAACTGTGAATTCAAAAATCTACACTGTAAAAATCGGTTAAATGCTCTAAGCAGAGAGGTAGGCGCCTAGTATGCGTTCAATAACATCAGCTTGAGCTGTCACACTGCTCCCCAGTTCACCTCTTGGCATTATCGCTTGGCCAAGGCACAACACAAGACCATGGTTATATGCAATTAATAAGCTTTTGTTAATTCATTATTTTTGCTTTATATACAATCTAACCATTGAGGTTCCTCCTTCAGTTTAATAAGGAACACTGTCTTGGCAACAGTGGTGACTGGACTGTGCTACGTTATATTTATCTATCTAAGTTGACCAGTGACTAACGTTAGGTGCTAGTGACAAACTGGGTGCAAAATACTTTCAATATTAAATATATGCAGTGGCTTGAGCTGATGTGACACGTCCATGTCACCCCTTCTTTTCAGGTCACGGCTCTTTGTTCTGCTCCACAGCGATATTATTTTGTCACCATGAAAGGCATTAATGACACTAAAAATTCTAAGCTTCTCTGTGTGGCAGAAGATGATTCTGACACTTTTTGAATTACTATAATTGTGCAGAATATGACCTAGTCATGCGCTCCGCTCTTTTCTTCTTTTTTTAATATGTGTAATTTCAGTGGATGTTATGTGTGCAGGTCTCAAAAATGGTTACATTCTTTTTACATAAACTGTATGTAGCAGTGGTGTGTCTAGAGGGGGGCCTGGGGTGGCATTGACTCCCACTAAAATTTGATTGGTCATTATAGGTGCCTCCCTACTGAAGCTGGCAGTTGATTATTTTGGCTGTCAGTCAGAGAACTGGCACTACCTGTCCACTTTCATACTTTGTGACATGGACAAGTTACATGGACAGAGAGGAAAATCATTCCTGTGAAATTTTTTGGTTTCAAATTCAATGTGCTTCACAGTGAGTCTAAAATGATACACTGAATGAAATCACATGACATGATGCCGATCTAAAAACATTTGGGAGTTTGGAGTTGTGCTAGAGTTTTATTAACCAGTAGCAGGCATATTAACTTAATGTTTCTGTATCCAAAAAGCTTTATTACATTTTCAGTTGAGATTTTTTATTTCTAGCGAAATACTGTTTGTTTTGGGCTTTCATTTTCATTTCTCAAATCAGTTCAGAGCTCTGGTGTTTAGTTAATGTGTTTAGTACTTCATTCTCCATCTACATTTGCTCATGGGAATGTGAATTATGCAGCATTATCCATGGTACTCATCTCTCAAAGAGACACACATCTTATAGAGTCAAGAAGGAGAGGGAATTCATACATATACAGTATTATGTGAATGAAAAGAAAAGCTGAAAACATGCCGTCTATGTGCCTAAATCTGTTACTGGAAAAAATTTGGCATGATGTACAGTGTTGAGTAAGTTACTCAAAAAAAAGTAATCCACTACAGACTAAATGGTCTGCATAAATGGTAAATGGTCTGCACTTATATAGTGCTTTTATCGAAAAAGCACTTTACACAGTGTCTCATTCACCATTCACACACACACACTTTCACACCAAAGGTAGCAGAGCTGCCATGCAAGGCGCTAGCCATCGGGAGTAACTTGGGGTTCAGTGTCTTGCCCAAGGACATTTCGGCATGTGGAGTCATGTGGGCCGGGAATCAAACCGCCAACCCTACAATTAGTGGACAGGCCTCTCTACCACCTGAGCCACAGTCGCCCTTAATAATTACTAATTACTAATAGATTACTAATTACTACTTTAAAATTGTAATCTGATTACATTACTGATTTCTGCATGTAAAAGTAATCAGATTACTAATTACTTTACTTTCAAGTTACTTTCAAAACTTATCAAACCTACAAAAATACACTACAAAGTAAAACTCATAGCTTTTTCAGTAATTTTAACACATCTCAATGTATGACATGATCCCAAAAGTTTGGATTTATCATAAAACTTGCCTTGGGTGTTGTCACTGTTTGTAGGAGTACCAGACTGATCAAATATAAAGCTTTTCCAATTAGGCTAGTTTGGTGTCACTAGTCAAGGGGAGGCACAGCTAAGCATTATTACTGTATTGCCATGCAAAGTGCATTATCTTTCCTTATGCTCTGTTCATATAATTTTCACGTAAACTGGAACTCATAAACATTTACACACCTTGTTTTCCTGCTCAGCATCAGAGGATGTTACTGTATCAGTTTCAACACATTTACTGGTTAAAAATAAAATCGGTGTATATCCATTTTTCCTCACACTGACTGTGAGCTAGCGTTTGGTAGAATTGAGAGCTGTCAGCCAATAAGACACGAGTATTTCCACATATTTTCCTGTAAACCTTGTCTGATTGGTCTCGCCACTGTTCACTGAAGATATAAAATTACAACGACGCCGTCTTCTTTTACTGATGTTCAATTACGTAGTGACAAACCCTCCAAGTGGAGAATTATTCAGGGCTAAAGGAAAAATCTTCGGGGCTACAGCCCGTAATGCCCATGCCAGGTTATGCCCCTGGCAGCCGCGCAAAACATAATTTATTTTTAAAATTCTTTTTATTTAAGATTCTTTTCTTAACAATAAATTTGTAATGCAAGTAACGTGAATCTATTGACATAATTTACTGTAATCAAATGACATAAATTTAAAATGTGATGACATTACCGCGTTATCAGAAAAAGTCACAGTCATAGATTACAGTAACGCATTCATTTGTAACACGTTACACCCAACTCTGATGATGAATACATGAAGTAAACGATGACTCTAATTGTAGTCATGGAGAAAAATGGCAAGAGAGAATGATCTTTTCTTCACACAGCGCAGGTCTGAAAGTCACTCTAAGGTGTGACACATACATTTTTCATCTACTCATTTATTTCCCAGCTCAGATAAACGTGTCAGAATTGCAAAGTGGCTCATTGCAAGTCATGCTTAATGAGGAGCACAAGAGTCTCGTTGAATGTATTGAGAAAATGCTATCAGAAAAAAAAAAATCTTTGTCATGTCAGTGTCATGTTCACCAGAAGCTACACAGCAGAATTTGGTACAAAGGAAAGTGAATATACTAAAACATGTTTGATAGAAGAGACTGTGCTAGCATTCATGCTAGCAAGTAACAGTGAACAGCACAGCTTGTCTTCTACCTAATACAGCACCATATATTAGCATAACATAATGAAGAGATATAAACCAAAATTATTAACATTGTTGGTACACTGTAGATTAGATTGAAAGTATGAGGGTATTTCTGTTGCATAATTTGCAAATAATCAAAGCATGTTTGCTTCGCACCTCCGGGGTTGGGAGTTCAGGGTGCAGGTTGCGGGTGCAGAACTTGCATTTTTCCCCCGTGTTTCAGGGGTTTCCTCAGGGCACACTGGCTTCCTCCCCCAGTCCATGCGTTGTAGGCTAATTGGTATTTCCAAATTGTCTGTAGTGTGTGAATGTGTGTGCGATTGTTCCCTGCAATGGGTTAGGATAGGCTATCAGTTCAACGAGTTCCCTGGGAAAGGCTCCAAGCTTCCCTGCAATCCTGTGTAGGATAAATGGTATGGAAAATGGATGGATGGATGGATCAGGCTAGAGTCTTGGGAAATTAAAACCAAATAAAAAGAATAGAAACCTTTTCTCTAATGAGTGTCGAGCCTGAACATATGGAGTACTTCAGGAAAGTGAGCAACTTAACACAAGCATTGGCTGATCAAATAGACATCATTAAATTCCGGCCCTGCAATGGACTGGCATTCCCAATTAGTGTGAATTCTCCCTCCATGCACCCAGAGGTTAGCAGGATTGTCTCCATATCTGACACAACACTGACCAGGATAAAGGGGTTACTGAAGATGTATGAATTAATTTACTCCATGTTAACTTCTCACAACCCTTTTCTTTTGCCTACCAAGGGAGTGAGTAAAAAAAAATAATCACTCACTGAGAATTGCAGGGGACCATTACTGCCCCGCAGTCATTGGCACAAAGCTTCCTTATTCTGAAATTGTTTAGGGAGAAACACCACTTTAAATATCTTAAAAATTGGTACAATAAATAAATTAGTACATACATTTGAAAAAACAATAATAAATACAATTTGAAAATAATAATAAATACAATTTGAAAATATAGGAAATATAAGAAATGTACTGTTATTTAACAATATGAATATATGTTTTATAATATTATTATAAATAAATATATAACTTCATGTACTAATTTAGTTATTTATTTTATATTCTATTTTGAGCACTTTTGTCCGCTACAAATTCATGCTCAACACTAATTTTTTACAATTTTTTTTTTTAAATGATTGAAAGCATGAGAAAAGTGAACTTATCTGAAAGGGGGGGGGGGGGGGGGGGGGGATTTTTATGGATTTTTCTTCCATTTTCTTCCCAGCTTGATCTTACCAATTCCCACCTACTAGATAACTCTCCCCTATGTCTCAAACATGTGAAGCCAATCTCTGCAACCAATACTCGTGCAGCATCTCGAGATCGCATAACACACTCAGAGGAAATCACTAACTACATTCTTCTGCATACATGAGTTGTAGATCTTGTTTAATTGTTGTGGAAATTGTGTTACGTAATTGCTAATTATGCAACAAAAATACCCCCATATGAAAGCTACTGAATGGACAGTTTATTTCTCCCAATGTTCTCTGGACAATTTGCAAAAATGCGTTTCAATTTAAGACCAAAAGGTATACAGTAGAACCACACTTGTCAGCATATTATGGTTAGCTGTCTCAGTGCTAACAAGCCACTGTGTAGTTTTTTTTTTTACCCCAGTGTCACAGGAAATGTGTAAATCATTTTGTGCTGTGAAAGAAAGAGATTTTTTCCTCCATGCCTGAACAAGCTGAGACATCTCTTGCCACATCTAATACAGTGGTTTGTCTCTGTGGTTGAGGTTTTAAAGGTAAGCAGCAAATGGGGTCAAATTTGAGTTTGATTAAACTTTAATTACAGCTACAAGGTATAAACGCCAAAGCAGGACTGCCATCTCACTTTCTTTCTCTCTCTCCCTCTCTTTCTAGGAAAACAATGGCATAGTTGGTGCAAAGTGATTTTGTTGCTGAACACTTATATCTTCCTGACAGCCAAACTATAATGTTGTGTTTCTTGTCATCTCTCATTACTATTCTGGATGATTAATGTCTTCAGACAGGAAAACGGTAATCCTCACATGAGGACCTTACAACAATATACACTCACCGACTACTTTATTAGGAACACCTGTAAACTGGCTCGTTAATTCAGAATGGATACAATTATCCAAACTGCCAATCATGTGGCAACAGTATAATGCATAGAATCATGCAGATACAGGTCAAGCGCTTCAGTTAATGTTCACATCAAACATCAGAATGAAGAAAATTATGAACAGTGGCATAGTTGTTGGAGCCACAACATTACATGGACTTTTTCTAATCTTCTACTGTCCAGTTTCAGTGAGCCTGTGCCCAGATTCCTGTTCTGAGCTGACAGGAGTAGCTACCAACATGGTCTTCTGCTGTTGAGATAATTTTCTGCTCACCACGGTTGTAAAAAGTGTTTATCTGAGTTACCGTAGCCTTCTTTTCAGCTCAAACCAGTCTCGCCATTCTCCTTTGACCGTTCTCATGAACAAGGCACTTCTGTCCGCAGAACTCCTGCTCACTTGATGTTTTGAACTGTTGCGCATGGGTCAGCAGTTTCTAAAATACTCAAACTAGCCTGTCTGGCACCAACAACCATGCCAATCAACCTGTCAGTCACTGAGATCACATTTCTTTGCCTTTTTCATGTTTTGATGTGAAATGAAGCTCTGGACCTGAATATGCATGATTTTATGCATAGTGCTCCTGCCACATGATTGGCTGTGTCTATAATTGCATGAATGGGCATAAATATTGCATTTTGCATTGCAAACAGAAGGAGACATCATACTTTTGCTACAAAATTTAAGTATACATTTCCACAAAAATAAGTATACATTTAAGTATATATTTTCAAAAAAATTGATTAATAAACCTAATCAGATCATTTCATTAGACATCAATTTAGATGTTATTTTTGCAATAATCCAGCTCTCTCAATGTTAAACTGGACATGCCCTGAAGTGCATATGGGTAATACAAACACTCCCTCACACACTAAAAACCCACTGGCTTCCTGTAGCCGCCCGCATCAAATTCAAGGCCTTGATGCTCTGGAACAGCACCCTCCTTCCTCAACTTTCTCCTGAAGGCTTACGTTCCCTCGCGCAATCTGCGATCAATCAACGACCGCCGCTTAGTAGTACCCACTCAGCTTGGCTCAAGGTCCCTTTCAAGAACATTCAAACTAACTGTTCCTCAGTGTTGGAATGAACTTCCAACCTCAATCCGGACCGCAGAATCTCTCACCATCTTCAAAAAACAGCCAAAGACCCACCTCTTCCGTGAACACCAAACCAACCCATAAAAAATTATAATAATAATAATTTTACTCTGGTACTTACACCTCTACTCTGTGCACTTTGCTTCTTCTGGAACTCAATTAATGGATCTTGTATAGTAGCACTACTTGTATTGTTCTCTGCTTGATATATCGCTTTGCTTGTATTTTCTCATTTGTAAGTCTCTTTGGATAAAAGTGTCTGCTAAATGAATAAATGTAAATGTAATGTAAATGTAAATGTAAAATTAACACCATATAAACAAACAAAAAATAACCACTATTAAAGTCACGAAAGAGTCACGTTAGAACAGATTTTGTGTGTTTTAGCATTTCGATGGCCTTAAAATGGACAATGTTCTAGAAAGGGCACTCGGCGTCAGTTCAAGTATTTGAAACAGAGCCACAGTTCATTTACATCAAGCACAGTGTGTGGGTCCTTAATGTGATGGTAATCAGTGGATCAGAGAGAACAGCTGTTTGACTCACCATGTGTCGCCATGTATTGATGTGTTAGATGCTGACATGCTGACTTGCCATACTTCATGAATTTCTGTAAACGTCGGAGAAAATGTTCTGATGTGGCTGATTTTGAATCATATGATCACATGAGAAATCATCATTCACATGGTGAATGTAGGCCTACCTTTCTAATATACCTACATACCAATACATTTTTAAATGTAATTTGTCCTAAAATTCCCTATCATGATAAATACAGAACATCTGATCATAATTAATATAACACTGCAGATGTTCATTTAATACTGTAGCACTTAATGTAACACCATAAGCACTTAGGTGTTAAATTAGCTCTTACAGCACTCGATACATACAGTGTGGAATTATTGCCTACAGTTTTAGTATATAAACAATGTAGGTGGTAATTCAACACCGTAAGAGGTTAATACAAATCTGTGTTGTTCTGACACTCTAACTTAAATACTAAGTGTTAATTCAAGACTGAGGCTTTTGGCATGCAATCCTGTGTTGAATGAAGGAAAAAAGCTTACAAATTTGATTTGCATCCAGCTTCACACAAATAAATAACCTATGTGGTATTTCAACAGTATACAGTCTTAACAGCTATTTGACACTGTAATTTCAGGTGTTGAATTGATACTAAAGTGTTAATTCCTTACAGTAGGTGTTATGTCAACTCTGTATGTGCTGATTCAACGTTGCGTTTTTTGTTTTTTTTTTAATTTAACAGTTTTTTTGTTGTTGTTTTGTTTATTATTTTATTTATTTATTTATTTATTTTGCATAGTCTTTGTGTATGACGGAAATCTTCGTGGCTCTCGGAAATGTGTTTCTCTCCTCCAGAGTCTGATTCTTCATGCATGAGTTCACAATATCTTTGCATATGAACGCTTAAGTAGCACTCTGAGAGAGAGTGGGAGAGTTCATATGGGATGCCAAACAGTCCATAAATATGGCAAATATATACACCAATTTTTACAGCTGTAACATTTTTTTGTATGATGTCTATATACCACAGGTCAAAATGATGAATGACCAATCACTGACCACAAGTTACTGACCAATTATCAATCATTACTGACCACAGACCAAATACTGATCACCACATATTAAAGACTAATGATTGAACAAAACACTGAACACCATAAATCATCCCTCACCAATACCCAGTCAACACAGGTTACCTCAGTCTAACGTCCAACTACTGATCAATGTGGCCCAAAGACCAATCAGTGGTCAGCACAGGTTAGTGACCAATCACAATAGAGCATCACCTAGCAAACACTTATTGATTACCACAACGTAATGACCAATCCCTGATCACCACTGCTGATCAATCACCATTCATCACTGCTTAATGGCCACAACCTAATGAACTCAAAACACCACTACTTAATCGCAATCTAGTGACCGACTACCAATCAGTACTTACCACAGATCAATTACTGATCACTACAGAATAATGATTAACAACTGAACAAAACAAATGAATGACTGATCACAGACAAGCAATCATGGTGTAACATGGTGTAATGATCAATCACTAAAATCACTAAACACCACCGATCAATCATTAATAACTGTTGCCTAATAATAAAGAGGACTGATCATCCCAGATTTATGACTTTTTTCTTTTGCCAACACTAATCTTTAAATGCAAATTTGTCCCTTTTCACTTTTGAGGGTAACCAGAATTTTAAATGATATAACTACAATTCTGGTTGTGATACATGGAAAAGGAAAACATATTTCAGTATATAGTTTTCAGAATTATATATAGTAGAAAATGTGAAGGGTTTTCCCAGACTGCCACACAAACATGTCGATTAGAAAAGACTAAGACTGAGGTAACTCCAACATGCAGTGATATATAGCTGCAATAATGCAGGTGATAACAGGAACTAACTTGTCTCGTGGGCATTCAACAACATTATATGTAACTATAAGCAGCCTGACTTTCCTGAGCTGGGAGACTTTGACTGTTACAAAGCAGTTACTTAAAACCAAGACACCATTCATAAGTGTTATGGACTGCCATGGCCTCTATGCATGCTCACCCAACAAGACAACATTACTAAAGAAAATGCATGTCAAAGCTCATTTACAGTTTGCTACAACTCATTCGGGCAAACCTAGGAAATACTGGGAGAATTTAGTCTGGTCAGATGAGAGCAAAATGGTACTGGCAGACTTCATATAATTGAAGGAACGATGAATGGAGCCCTTTACCGGAAGATTCTTGAGAAGAATCTGCTGCCATCCACCAGGATGATGAAGATGAGACGTGGGTGGACCTTCCAGCAGGACAACAATCCAAAGCATACTGCAAAGGAAACTCTCAGTTGGTTTCAGAGAAGAAAAAAAAATCAAACTGTTAGAATGGCCCAATCAATCACATGACTTCAATCCAATTTAACAACATTTAAAGACAATATGTTTAGAAGAATTGCCAAAATCACACCTGAATACTGTGGCTAATTAATTTCTTCATACAGGAAGTGTCTTGAAGCTGTCATTACAAACAAAGGCTTCTCCAATAAGTATTATATAAATTTCAGTTAATGTGTTCAGTACTCATTTCCTGTGTCATTCCTCTTTATTACACATAACTTTTTACATTTATGGACTTTAATGTTTGGATTTCTTTATATGTGCTGATTTCTTGAGTTAATACTGATGTTTGGTGAAATTTTCATGTGAATAGCCTCATTGGAAATATATTTACTGGGGGAAAAAATGCTGATTCATTCAATACTTATTTCCCCCACTGTATATTCTAAATGTGAATTTTGTCATTGTTTTGGAGCACACTAGCTTAGAGATAACCTTAAGGCTAACATATTCATGCTAAAATCCACAAAGCTTCAATTTTGATTTCTTGAAGACTTTACCTACGAGTTCCAATGGTAACTGTATGTTTCTGTGGTTACAACTGTTTATAGGCAGCACATTAATTTGAAGAACAGTGATCAAACTAACTGGAACTACCTGTGCATGAAAGGGTTTGACCACACACCTTCCAGCCAATCAGAATCGAGTATTCAGACAGACCATGGTTTAATCAGTTATAAGGCATGAAGTGGGGTTTTTTTTTGGGAGGGTGGAACAACACAACGTTCTGCCGCCTTTGAAAGTCGTGTGGTGTGAACTTAGCCTTAGGTGTTTATTCCTTACTAAACTACTGGAATAGGTATATATTCCCCGCGTGTTTGTCTCTATTGGCTTTCCATATCAGAGCGCTCCTAAAGCCGCTCATCCTTCTGTAGAGTCACATTTGAGGAGCAGCAGCAGGACAGAAACATCATCATTTCTAACACAGCGCCGGGGTTAATATCAGTAAACCGTTTATGGTGGGTCTTTTTCCTCTCACTGAGGGAAACATGGCAGCGCGGGAAAATGACACGGATATCATTTCTCTGTCTGAGACTCGAACGGAAAACGGCTGCTTTCGTCGTGGGAAAGAGATTTTCTTGCTGGATTAACAAAGTGAAGGACAATTTTATTAATTAATACGCATTTTCATGTAATTGTTACCGAGATTCAGCACCGAAAACAGCAGGTTTGATTACTCTCTTTGAATGCTAATCTATTCAAATTACTTAAGTCAATTGTTACACTAATGTTAGCTGGCTTTGAAAGAACTGTGAAAAGAAAAAAGCATCTTCATTCCACAGCTTGGAGACATTTTGAAGATATTTCTGACCTTCTGAGGTCCTGAGGAAAGAAAGTTGAGTAGCAGAAATTGAGAAAATCCCCCAAATCTCCCAAAACAAATGTGAAACGGATCTCAAACAGGGTCACACCATTCAGAAATCTAGCTTCCAAATAGTGTGGACAAGGTAATCCCTACTAATGACAGAGAAGCTGCATCACATCACATCACATCACATCACTGACTGTAACTAGCAGCACTATGGCGAATTGATCTATTATCAAACCAGCGGCACATTCAGACGTGACATTTGTGTATGTTTGAGTTTTGCATGTCGAGAGATGCTGCTGTGTGACCGAGGCGTGCAGATGCTCATCACTACAGTGGGCGCTTTTGCCGCCTTCAGCCTCATGACCATTGCGGTGGGTACAGACTACTGGCTTTACTCCAGAGGAGTGTGTAAAACCAAAGTCAACCATGAAAACGAAACGAGCAGGAAAAACGAAGAAGTGATGACCCACTCCGGATTGTGGAGAACCTGCTGCCTGGAAGGTAAAGCATTCTGTTTACACCTTGGCAGTGCGTTCACCCATCACCCCAAGCCATCTCGTTCGATTTAAAAGCAATACTATTTCTTTTCTATCCAATCTATCTTCATTCCAGTAAGGATCAATATAACAGTCTTGACAGAGAGTGAGAGACAGAGAGAGAGAGAGAGAGAGAGAGAGAGAGAGCATGTGTGTGCGTGTGCGGACAACATTGTTTCATATTTTCATTACAGCAACATGGGCAGCATGGTGGCGCAGTGGGTAGCGTTGCCGCCTCACAGCTTCAGGGTCTCCAGTTTGATCCTGAGCTCGGGCTACCGTGTGGAGTCTCTGCATGTTCTTCCTATGTCTGCATGGGTTTCTCCCAGCTCCCTCAGTTTTCTTCCACCTCTCAAAAACATACATGAAGCTACGCCTAAAATTGCCCATTAGGGCGTATGTATGTATGTGTAAATGTGTTTGTGTGTGTGCGTGGTGCTCTGCAACAGACTGCTGTCACATCCAGCGTATAATCTTGCTTCACGCCCAGGCTCCGGATCCACCACAACCCTGACCAGTATAAAGCAGTTACTAAAGATGAATGAATAACGAATAAATTACAGGGATGTTTTCCAGATCAATTTTGAGTAAAAACTAAATTTCACATTAAAATTATGAAACATAAAGCAGTATACTGATGCTAATGCCGTTCTATTCCCTTAACTCTTATTTTCACTTCTACCTGTACACTTGAACTTGGTTGTGCATTTGAATCTGGTTGTGTATTTTATGTCAATAATATGTGATGCTGACTGATACAATGAGCACAGGATATAGTAGGTGGGAAAAACATTTTAGATCCAACAGTGTAGATGGCAATTGATGTATAGGCTAATAGTGTACAAATAGTGTATGGAAATATTCTCAAGAAAGAACTAGTGAAGATGTTTTTATTTAAATCTTGCAGAGACACAATTTTTGTAAAACTTTTTTTTATTTTTTATTTGCATAGTTATTTAAACTGGACATCCATGTGGTACAGCAGGTTTCAGGGTCTCCGGTTTGATCTTGAGCTTTGGGAGGTATGGAGTTTCATCTGTATGGAGTTTCACATGGTTTCCCTGTGTCAGCATGGGATTCCTATTGGTTATCCGTTTCTTTCCTGACTCCCAAACATGCATGAACACACACTATCGTGTTCGAATGGGTGTGTATAGGTGCCCTGTATGAGTGTGTGCATGATGCCCTGAAAAGTACTGGCATCTCATCCATGGTGTATTCCTGCCTTGTGCCTGTAGTGATCCACTATGACTCTGACTAGGGTGAAGCACTTACTGAAAATGAATGATGAATTGAAGTTATGTAAACAGCAATAAAACATTCCACATAACAAATGTACCAAAAATTTTGTCGTAAAGATTATAGTATCAGGAAGTAATGCGCCACAAGTCTTCCTATTGTCAATGCAAAATAGCTACTAAATATAAAGCACATTGTGCTTATAAAGTTGTTTTGAGAGACCCACAGCTGCACTGTTTAACTGTGTGGTAGCTTGCAATAGCTGTGATAGGACTGTGATAGCTGAGTCATACTGATGCATCCACACTAGGACACGCAGGTCCAGTCAAAGTGACTTAATCAAAGCTAATGTGGCACTCTGGCAGTGCACAGCTGTTTGTCAGTGAATTGTGCGCATGAAAATTTTTCTAACTACGTTTTGATCAGCACTACTTGTTCAACACTCAATTCCAAAAGCATAAAACAGTATGAACGCCTGCTCCCTACAGTTCTACATGCAACCGTTTTACAAGTAATGCTTTAAAGAACAACTCCAGCGAATGTCATGAAGAATGCAACCAAAACTTGATGATAAGATGTATTATATATTTTATAAATCATTTCTGGCCTTAACCCAAAGTAATGTTCCATCTCTAGCGAATTTTAAAAAAAAAAGCTGCCGATTGGATGAACTGCGGCGTCAGTTCATCGTGGGACCAAGGGTAATTCATTGACACATTTTCAAAACACATCTTTTAAATGGTCCATCAGACACAAACATACTCATCTACCCAATAGTAGTGAAAGATTATAGAAAATCAGGCCTCATAAATCTACAGTTTTAGAGACCAGATATCGCTGGGAGCTTTACCAGTAGACTATAAATGTGAAGGGCAGAAACCACTGGGGACTGTAGAAAAACTACAAAGATAATTGATTATTTGTCTTAATGCAAAACTTGTTCAAAGCTGACGCAGTTGTGACTGGTTTCTAAAATCCTCAAGGCTGTTTTTTTGTTTTCCTGAATGTGGCACATACGAAAGAATGCTTCTGCATTCACTGCCGAGTAAAACTCCTTTAGAGATATTTAACATCGTCTAGAATTAATTGGAGTGCTGTGTTTTGGGTGGTCTTAGGTGTTTTCTCATTATGAGGAAGTAAATATATCATACACGTTTTCTGTGTTCAACAGTGAGATTATTATAACCATGCATTCCCACTGTATATAATCAAATAAAGTTTATTGGTTTGATGAAATAAGCTTATTATGCACAAAGCTTCTTTCTGTGCATCGAGTTTAAAATAAGAATTTATTAAAGTGGCAATTATAACACTTCACTGAGCTTTTCACGTTTAACTACTTTTCATCACTCCACCGCCTCACATTTAAACACATGCAGATAAAAATAAAAAAAACCTGAGACAGACAACAGAGTATTACTTATAGAAAGACTTTGTGCCACTAATTTTTGTCAAGGGAACAAACACCGTAGGATTTATTCAATTGTGATCAGCTCCAATAAATTTATGGACTTTATTTGTCAAGAATTCGAGCTGACAAATAAATAACATATGCATGCCTTTATATTGGTGACCTACATTCACCAGTGATTATGATTATCAGGTCAGCACTTAGCTGGTTATGTTTTAAAGTGAAAACAGGTAAAATAAAAATTTTTAAAAGGCTGGGAGATGGCTAGTACATCAGTTGCCTTTGCAGTTTGGGTTAATCATGAAAAGTACTACCATTTAACAAATATTCACTGGCATCTCATTTATATCAGTATGCCACCTATGACAAGGACACAGCTGACAGCCTGCCACCATCACATGAGACATTTTGGATAACTGGGGAAAGGAAGCTTATAGAAAAAGCTCATATTGAAATTTGCATCCTTGTTAGAAGTGTCTGGTTCCTGACAGATAAGATCTGGATGAGTTTGTTGACAAACCTGTTTATAGAAGTGCAGGATGCAGGACTCATTTATTCTAATATAAGCAAATAGCATTCCACGGCCATAGTGTATTTTACAGAGGAGGTAGTCAGTGCTTGGGAGAATTGACTGATTATAGACCTCCCACTTCTTGGCCAAAATGGCAAAACCAAGTAATGATGATTACCCATGCTCACCATCACTCAGGCTTTGTTTTATATGAAATAATCTGAAAGTATGCTGAAGAAAAACGTTAACAGTAGTGTTGTCAGGATGCACATACTTTTGGACAGACCAGAAATGCTTGTGACTGAATTACTCAGAAGAGGATAGGTTTCCTTTTCAGTACTGAATTTCTGAAGCTTTCTTCCCTATGTCATCTCAGAATGTTTTCCACTGTCACCTCTGTCACTAGGAATCTATGAAGGTAACATGACAAAATAACTGCCATGTTGTACAAAAAGGTTCTATCACAACTCGCATCTGCAACTACCATAACATTAAGCCACTGACAGGTGAAGTGAATAACATTGATTATCTTTTTACAGTGGCACCTGTCAATGGGTGGGAGCAAGTAAATAGTCAGTTCTTGAAGTTGATGTGTTGGAAGCAAGATAAATGGGCAAGCATAAGGATCTGTGCAATTTTGACAGTGGGCCAAATTGTGATGGCTAGACGCCCAAAACAGCAGGTCTTGTGGGGTGTTCCCAGTATGCCGTGGTTAGAACCTACCGAAAGTTGTCTAAGGAAGGACAACCGGTGAACCGGTGACATGGTCATGGGCTCCCAAGGATCAATTATGTGTGTGGGCAGCGAAGGCTAGCCCATCTGTTGCAATCCCACAGAAGAGCTAATGTAGCACAAATAGCTGAGCAAGTTAATGCTGACTATGATAGAAAGGTGTCAGAACACATCGTGCATCACAGCTAGCGTGTATGGGGCTGCATAGCCATAAACCAGTCAGCATTAGAACTGGACCATGGAGCAATGGAAGAAGGTGGCCTGGTCTGATTACTAATGCTTTATTTTACATCATGTGGACGGCCGGGTGCATGTGTCACTTACCTGGGGAAGAGATAGCACCAGAATGCACTATGGGAAGAAGGCAAGCTGGCAGAGGAAGTGTGATCCTCTGGGCAATGTTCTGCTGGGAAACCTTGGGTCCTGGCATTCATGTGGATGTTACTTAGACATGTACCACCTACCTAGATATTGTTACAGACCAAGCACACCCCTTTATGGCAACGATATTCAATAATGGCAGTGGCCGCTTTCAGCAGGATAATGCGCCCTGCCACACAGCAAAAATTGTTCTGAAAAGGTTTGAGGAACCTTACAAAGAGTTCAGTGTGTTCACCTGGACTCCAAATTCCCCAGATCTTAATCTGGTTGAGCATCTGTGGGATGTGCTGAACAAACAAGTTTGATCCATGGAGGCTTTACCTCGCAACTTACTGGACTTAAAAGATCTGCTGCTAACATCTTGATGCCAGACACCACAGTACACATTCAGACATCTTGTGGAGTCCAAACCTCGATGGGTCAGAGTTGGTTTGGTGGCACAAGGGGGACCTACACAATATTAGGCAGGCAGTTAATGTTATGACTGATCGGTGTACATATATCTCACAAGATTTAATAACACGGGGTAGCTTCTATGGTTACCGTTATCTCAAGACCACTTTTGGGAACTCTCCCAACATGCCCATTATTTTATAATTATGAATAGTGAAACTGAGAATAATTTGACATGTAATAACACTAATGATACATAATAATATATAATTTATGATTTTGTCTCTCTATGTATCTGTCCTCTCTCTGTAACTGTTACTGTGTGTATGTGTGTGTGTGTGTGTGTGTGTGTGTGTGTGAGAGAGAGAGAGAGAGAGAGAGAGAGAGAGATGGAGAAGTGTGTGATTAATGCAGTAGGTCTCAGAGGAGTGCGTTTAGGGGAATTGAGTGGGGGTGCAGGGGAATGAGGGAGCAAAAGCACAAAGAACAAGTGAGGATAAGAAGAATCCACCCTCAGGGAGAGCACAGCCTGTCACACACACTCACATCACTCACTGTACACTGTATACACACACACACATACACACACAAACATAGACTCACACACGTCACCTTGGAAACAGGCCTCTCCCGCCTAAAAGAGACTAAGAGAAAGAAAGACAGAGAGAGACACCAGCAGAGAGAGACAGTCATTCATCCTCCTGCTCACCAAGGCTTATCAAGAAATTGAGAAATAAATATTCTGGTCACTTCTACAGTGTCTCCAAGTCAATGTCACCTCCAAGGGAAACACACCCATAATCTGAATGTCCACAATACCACTAGGTAGGAGCACCATGAATGCCATGCTGTGTAGCTGAAAAGATGCATGAAGCATCATGTGGGGCAGCTATTAGGTGGGATGGACGGCGGAGAATGGACGCAGCAATCATCACAATCACAGAGCCTTGGGAACAGGGCAGAGCGAACCTCCTCACCATTAACAACAGCATCAACAGAGCATGCAAAGTGAACAGTCTGAAGCACAGAGAGGACAACAGGTACACATACCAAAGAAGACTAGACACTGTGCGCAACCCTTACCCAATAGACACAGGTTGGAGCACCACCACGACTGGGGAAATGGACTTATTCACTGAACAAACCAGATTCCTGCTACAAAAAAGCTCAGTTTGCGCTTCTGGAATTAGTACCACTGACTTCTACAATTCCTCACGGATTAGATAAAAGGGATTTGAGAATGGTAACTGCAGAAGAGGTAATGGAGCTAATGACATGTCAGTGGTCAGCTGCTCAAGATCATTGGACTTGATGTTACAGCACTCTATGTGATGTATAAAATATTTTGTCTTCCGGGTTTTCCGGCGTCACCCACTAGTCTAGGAATCTGGATCACATTTCCAACCGATGACGATGTCATTTAGCTCAGGTTACCTGTTTGATTACTTTGTTAGTTTTCAGGAAGCTGAGAAAATGTGGGATGCAGACTGATAAAGTGATATTGAAAAGAAGCAGCAAATGTGGAACATAATAATAATACATTTAATTCATATAGCACCATTCTTACAGCCAAGGTAACTTTACATAAAACAAACAAACATAGAAAAAGGAGAAACATAGTCCTCCAAAAGCTGCCAAGATATAATTTATGCTTTATCTAATGTAATGTAATTATCTAATTAATATATGTTTTGTGACAATGTCCATTGTTAAAAGTACTATAAAAATGAAATTGAATTGAATTAAATTTCATTGGCATAGCTGCTCATAGTACCACACAACCTGTATGGCCGCAATGCCACTAGACAACACCACTCAGAACACTGTGTCACTGATGCACAAAGAGTGCACTGACACATCACAGAACAGAGCACTGAGAAGTCCTAACATCACGCAGAATGATCATATAAACTTTCCGTCATCGTTGGGAGCAAGGGGCACACCGTAGTTCATAGCGAGCAAACAAACATATCATGCATGGTGGGTTGATCAAGGACTGGGGAATCCCGCCACTCAAGATTGGGCCTGGAGTTCCACAACCAGCAGACAAAGGGACAAAAACTGTGAAACATTAAAACAGAAAACAAATATCAAACATACAAATGCTGATGTATACAAACACAGAAGAATGGAAAGAAAAAGCTCAGGTGAGAAGCAGCAGCCAAAATGTGCATGGTGTACTCAAGTGGAAAAACCAAACATCTCTAAGCAATGATGTGGCAACACTACTAGAGAAACACACCGAGACACACATATCTTTTTATGTTGCTAGAGTTAGTGAAATCCTCAAATCTCCTGGAGGCTTGATTGATATGGGCTTTGCTGTATTTGTTGTCCAGGTAGTCAGGATGCTGCCAAGGTAAGAGAACCTGCCGAAATTCCTAACAGGCATGTCTATTGAGGATCGAGTAGATGGAGAGTACTGCTGAAGTAAACTCTGTAAGTGATACACCTCTCAGTCTCAAGGAGTCACCAGCTTTCAGGTATATCCTTAGACAACATGTGTGAAAAAATTCACACTGGAGAATCTTATCTTACACAAAGCAGCTATATTGATCTTGCACTCAGTGGAAGCAATGGTGGCTGTTGTGTGAGTAGACTTTAATGATGGTGTGTATATTCCATTAAAAGGTGTTGTCCATGTGATTTTTAACATAATATTTGGTTGTGACATGCCACCCAAAGAGGTAGGAACAATTACTGGGTCAACTTTCCTTGGGGGGTAACTTTCCTTAGGGCTGTTCAATCAAACAGAAGGATGTTCTAGGTTCCAGAGTTGTTCACAATTCAGTTTATGCAAATGCAAGTCTGAAGACTCTGATCTGCAAGTTCGACTCCGGTCTCAAGTCTCTGAGCTGATTTTCAAGTCAAGTCACACATATCTGAGTTGCAAGTCTCAATTTTCTAAGCTGCAAGTCTCAAGTGGCTGAGCTGACATTCGAGTCAATTCTCTAATCGGTTTGAGTAAAGTTTCAAGTCTCTAAACGGCAAGCACAAGTGAAGTTTCTGAGTTGACATCCGAGGCAGATCTCAAATCTCTGAGCTGGAAGTCAGAATCAAGTCTCAGAGCTAACATCCAAGTCAACTTTCAAATTTCTGAGCTTCTGGTCCAAGTCAACTTTCAAGTCTCTAAGTTGAGACTTGAGAGGTTGGGAACCTGTGGATTAAAATATGATCGTTATTTTCTATTGTTTAAAATAGAATACAAAATTTAGCAAGAATATCAATACTAATAATATCATTACTAAACAATGGCACAAAGAAAGAATAACAGATAAACATCATAGTATATAAAAAGCTGGCAACATGTATTTGTTATTGGTCATCCTTTTATTGGGGTTCAAGAATTTAATGTTAATTGCATATTATTTCTATCACGGCACATCTACATACTTAACACACTGTATTAGGAAAATAAATACTTAGGATATGTAACACTTCAATTAATTACTGCACATGACAGTCACTGAACTGACTGACAAAGCCACAGTGCAAGTTAGAGAAGAACAGATTTGTTCATCACTGTTTTATTTTACCATTAATTTATTTATTTATTTGTTCATGGTTTTAAACAGGTCTTCACTCTGAGTCAAATCACGAGTCAACATGCAACTCAAGGGCAACTCGAGTCTCCATCTATGCTACTTTCCTGCCTTTACAAAGCCAGTGGCTGATATAACAGACAGCAGGAGCCTTAGGGTCACTGAAACACACAAGCCTTTCCAATTCTGGACTTATATATGCATATGTTTACATATTACATATGTTTTCCTGTTGGGGACAAGTTCAATGTTCCGACAAGATAAAAACTGTCAAATATTCCTAACCTTCTGGTCTCCACCAAGCACACACACACACACACACACACACACACACACACACACACACACACACACACACACACACAAACAGAAGCCCTATACAGACAGGATTAGTTTCATTGGGTGACATCTGTAATTACCTTTTGTCTCCTCTGAGATAAAAGCCCTTATGTCTGAATGGCAATTAAATTAATGTGGAAGGGACTAGTTTTTGCTAGGTTGTTTTAGTCTATGAACTGGGATTGTGTCACAAATCCTTATATGATCATGTAACATCTAACATTACAGTAAAGCTGTCCATTAATTTATTTCTAGAAGACTAAGCATTGCCTGCAATTGTGGTATATGTGAATATAAAATGGCTTTATGCACGTAGCTGATATAATGACCCCTTTAATCAGCCTTAGGGTCACAATCTTCTGATTGATTTTATAGACTCTCAGTTTGTATAGGTTCCAGATGGGCTCTTAATGTGTTTCCAATGCAGGCAGTGTGTAGAGAACGTTATACAATCCATATCAGGTAAGTTGTGGAAGGAAGGAGAAAGGAAGTGGATACACACTCTAGGCAGCTATGTATGACAGATTTCAGTAGTCAAAAAATATTTTCCCAATGCATAAGGCAACATCTGCTGGCAAAATTACCAGTGTGTCTATCCAGAGGGGACTAAAATTATCATTTGACTGCAGAGTAGGTAATTTGGTCTGTAAGGAGGGAGAAAACACAGATATGGCCAATCTGGATGGAAATAAAAATCACAGATTTATTCCATTTTGAATTACTTCAGGTTTCTTTGTAAATTTAATCCCAACCAAATAGGGCTTTATACATTCATTCTGATGAGCATCAGTTATACTTGCGTTTGGTCACTAGAAAAACCCAAATTTGTACACACACACACACACACACACACACACACACGTTTGTCTTACTATCCTTGTGAGGATATTATATTGACATAATAATTAAAGCAGCTAATTAAAAATATGCCAACACCTACAGTCCCAATTCGGAAAAAGTTCGGACAGTATGGAAAATGGTAATAAAAACAAAGAGGGGTGATTTGTAAATGTTCTTTAACTTGTATTTAAACAAAACAACAACAAAAAAACGTATAAAGGCAAGCTATTTGATGGTTTACTTAGTCAACTGCATAGTTTTTTGAAGATAAACATTTATTTTGAAATTGATGCATCCAACACGTTCCAAAAAAGCTGGGACAAGGGCAATTTAGGACTAATAGCTATGTGACAAGGTGATCTAAGAAGGTGATGTGAAACAGGTGAGGCAATCATCTAATCATAGTATATAAGGAGCCTCCAAAAAAGGTCTAGTCCTTCAACAACATTCCCCAAAGACAAATCAGTGGGATTTTGGGCATTTCACCTTCTCCAGTGCACAATATAATTAAAAGATTCAAGGAAAAGTCAAAAGTCAAATCTCGTTGCGTAAAGGGCAAGGTCGAAAACCACTTCTGAATGTGCGTGATCTCCGATCCCTCAGACGTCACAGTCATAAAAACTGTCATGAGTCTGTAATGGATATCCTGAAATGGGCTCAGAATAATTTGGTAAACCTTTGTAAGACAACACCATTTGCCACTGCATCCACAGATGCAAGTTAAGGCTTTACTATGCAAAGCAGAAGCCATACATCAACACTGTCCAGAAGCGCCGCCGACTTCTCTTGGCTCGGTCTCATCTGAGATGGACAGTAGCACAATGGAATCGTGTTTTGTGGTTCGACTAGTCAACATTTCAAATAATTTTTGGACAAAACAGCTGTCGTGTTCTCCGGGCCAAAGAGGAAAAGGACCATCCAAGCTGTTATTAGCATCAGGTCCAAAAGCCAGCGTGTGTCATGGTATGGGGGTGTGTCAGTGCCCATGGCATAGGTAACTTGCACATCTGTGAGGGCACCGTTAATGCAGAAAGATATGTACACGTTTTGGAGTAACATATGCTCCATCCAGAGCAGGATAACGCCAAACCACGTTCTGCCCGGATTACAACCACATGGTTGCATAAGCAGAGAGTTCAGGTGCTAGCATGGCCTGCCTGCAGTCCTGACCTGTCATCGATTGAGAATGTGTGGCGCATTATGAAGTGCAAAATAAGGCAACGAAGGCCTTGGAGAGTTGCACAGCTGAAGAAATACATAATGGATAAATGGGGGAAAATTCAACTTCTAAACTTAACTAACTGGTGTCTTCACTCAGCGCCCAAACGCTTAATAAGTGTTAATAAAAGAAAAGGTGATATTACAGAGTGGTAAACAGTCGACTGTCCCAACTTTTCTGGAGTGTGTTGCAGTCATCAGATTTGAAATGAGTGTATATTTTCACAAATAAATAAAATTCATGAAGTAAAACATCAAATAATGTGTTAATAATGTGTTTTCAATATAGTACTGGGTGAACTGAATTTTCAGATTACTTTTTTTGTTAATTTTTTTTGTCATTTTCCATACTGTCCCAACTTTTTCGGAATTGGGGTTGTAAGTCTAATGCCATACTTAACCTCAATAACCAGAAGGAAAACTTTTAGCCCTTTGTTTTCTTCATATAAATACACTTTTGTAATTATAAATATAATATATTTATAAATAAATAAATGGACATCAATGCTGCCTGCTCTTGGGAACCACACATATAAACTCACACACTCCACAATCACATTATACAAACTCTGTAAGCGAGTATAGAGTGTAGTGTATGCATGTGCGGGAATGTGTGTGTGTGTGTGTGTGTGTGTGTGGCCATAGTAATGGAAAAATCTTGTCTCTTCTTTGTAAGATATTGCTGAAACTCTGTTTTATATATAATGTAACATAAGTGTTTTATTCAGTCACTGTTTTAAACTGCAGGATTGGATGAATAATGAATATTTATCATTTATTCAAGCCATTTTATATGCTACAGTAGCTAAACACATTCACTCATTTCATCCAGCAGATCGACACTCATTTACACTATGTTTTCTGGAAAATAAGTAAAGTGAATTAACCATGCTCAGAATACAGCTAGTGGAAAATGGCGTAACGCTATCAGTTAAACAGTTAAGCAAAACTTAACACAATACTGTTAACATGGCCCCTTCCATTTTGCATTAGCCTCAATAGAAATGCATCATGGGATAAAGATTGTCTCATTTGGGAGGCAACATATGGACAGATATGAACATATGATATTGGCATTTGTAGTTATTTATTGAAGGCAATCCTATAATTCTGTTCACCATGACAGTGTGAGAAACATGGTGGAAAGTACTGCAACTCCAACTGAACGATGGAAATTAGCTGTCTCAAAGCTGATTAAAACTCCTATTTGTGTTTGATTGCCAGATAATTGCTGCCATTCTTATATTAAGCTAGGCCAAAATAATGCTAGCTAGTCTAGCAGGGTCATACTGGAGACAGCCTTTCAAAAACCTGGCAGGGAATTACAATGAAAATGAGAAATAGACAAGCGCAAACATTATGCCCATATATTTTCCCTTGAAAAGCTTGCCCCAATTTCCTGTGGTTGGTGCACTTTTAATGTCCATATAAGTAACATCTTGAGTGATAATTGAATTGATGTTTACCTGAACATTTTGGCCTTGTTTGCTTTTACTGCCTGTAATCTGTTCTCCACACACAAAACACAAAACATACTGCTGTCTTATTTAGAGACTTCAGCCATCCTTGTTTACAGTCATGGCATCTTGCTGTCCTCGCACAATGTTAACAGATGTGGCATCTACTTTAGGTGGCCCCTTCTTTAACCTCTGCCATGAGACATTTAATTGGCTTCAAAATTTAAAATTGAATTGCCAACAATATCCCATCCTCCTTAAAGAGTGTTGCCAACTTAGTAACGTTGTTGTTAGATTTGTCAACTTTTTAAACCCCTTTAGTGAATTTCAATTAATAAGAGCCTTATTAAAATTAAAAAATTAAAAATAAAAAACAACAACTGTCCTACACTCAGTACAGCCCTCCAGCTCACATTTCAATTTGATTTTATTTACAATGTGATTTCAACAGTGGACATTGTCACAAAGCAGTTTTACAGAAATCTGAATATAACGTTGGATTTGGATCCCTAATGAGCAAGATGTGAGAGTAGCAATGAAACACTCCCTGAGCTGACATGAGGAACAAACCTTGAGAAAAACCTAACTCAAAAAGGAACCAATCTTCTTCAAAGAGTCACCAAATAATGAGACATTATGTGTCCACAACTGGATGTATAGCTGTGTGTCATTGACATAGCAGTGGAAGATAAAACCATGTTTGTACTCAGAGGTTCCTTATATAGAGAAAAGTGCAGAAGGCCTAGAACAGAGCCTTTTGGAACACCAAACTTTTACATCTACAAACTGATAATGATCAGACAAGTAAGACGTAAGCCAGGAAAGAGCCATTCCCTCAACTCCAACAGAATTTTCTAGTCTATCTAGAATCATATATATGTCTATTGGTTTCATTAGCTGCAGTAAGGTCAAATAACTCAACCAAGCAGACGCAGCCCTGATGATAGGCCAGCAGTAGGTCATTTACCACTTTAACCAGTGCTTTTTCAGTACTATGGTGAGGCCAAAATCCTGACTGAACGATTTCATGAATGTTATTCCTATGCAAGTATGACCCTTACTGCTGTGCTACCACCTTTTCTAGCATCTTAGAGATAATGGAAGGTTTTAATGGGGTGGTTTCTTAGTTAGACAGTTAGACAGGGGTCAAGGTCAGGTTTTTTGGTCAGGCTAGTTTAATGGATTTAAGTACATAGCCAATGGTAAGGGAGGAGTTGATTAATTTTGATTGAGGTTTGATTGCTCCTGGTATCTTTTTGAGGAAATGTATAGGTAAGGGATCTAATACACAAGTTAATGATATTGAAGAGAAAATTAGTTTAAATTAGTTCTGTCTGTTAAATTGGAGTAAAAGATTCTAATCGATCTATTGATGTGGTTATATTGCTTTCTACATAGTTAGTTATCAAAATGTCTGACTTTAATACTCTGTCTAATATTCTCGATTTTACCAATGAAAAAGTCATCACTGATGCATACTATTTTTTCTCTCAAATTATTTTTCTTTTTAAACTAGACTACATTGCTAAGAGTAGCATAACGTTGACACCAAGCATTTAATCACCTGATCATGTTCTGTGGGGTCAGAGGGTGAACCAATCAAGGGTTATATTTTTTAATTAAAAAATAGATTACTTGGTTGTAAACATGGTGTGATAGTCTGGCGAAGTGCATATACTGTATTATGACTAAGACCCATTTTAAATGGATGAGGTTGTGATCTGAAATTGCTTCAGACTGCAGTAGTGTTACTATGTTTTCTATATTTAATCCAAGTGCCAGTATTAAATTAAGGGTGTGTCCAACCTAATGAGTGGGTTCTATTATATTCTGATTGAATAGTACTTAGTCTAGAATGGGCACAAACATTGTTCTCAGTGGGTCTTCAAAATTAATATTACTATCTCCAGTAATTACTGCTTTTTCTACAGAAACAACCAGAAACAAAGTCTGCAAATTCATACCAAAATTCAGAATACAGCCCTGGGGGTCTATAAATACTAATTAGTGGAACTGACTGCATAGACGTATATTTTGTGTCTGTGTGTTATGTTAGTACAAAGAACTTAAAATTAGTTTAGCTTGTTGGTCAGCTGCCTGGTGCCGCCTCTGGATTGTCACCAATTTACTAGGCCTTTTCTCAGACTATGTACTATAGTACAAGAAATGGGAGCAGCATATTCTTGATTGGTATGGATACCGTCCTTCCATGAAAGGCCAGACTTGTCCTTAAAAGTACTCCAGTTATACCGCTGCTGGTTATACAAGTTGAGAGATCAATTTGGTTGACTCACCACTAATGTGTATAGGCTGATTGAGTTGCGCAAGCCTATGTTTCCAACGACCATTCACTGATTACCATTGTTTTCCAACAACCAATCACTTACTGACTGTTCCCAACAACCAATCATTGATTACAGTCATCATTTGTCCCACCACTTCTTTCTTCTTCATTTTAAACTTACTACTTGGCTATATTTTAAAGAAATACAAGTAAGTTATTCAATCCATAACCATTTACTTTATGTCTGTTTCCTGACTGCTCACGACCAGTTCTCATTTTTGTCTGGGAAAAATGTATGCAGGCATTCCTAGTTGTTCACTTTAGCTTTAGTATTTTAGTTTCAGATTTAGGTCTCTATTGTATCAAAATCACATAATCTCTAAAAGTTGCTTTACATCGGGCTTATAAGTTTCACACCTTCACACTGTATAGGATGATGTTAATACAATTTGTGGTCTTGTTATATTGTAACGTATACAATATCAGTTATGCTCACATGTGCTGCAAGTCAGTGTACATCATTAAGATTCTCTTATACTACAGCGCTGTTGAATTCTCAAATCTGATTGATCAGAAGTTGTTGCTTAATTTTCTGTAACAATACAGCTCGGACAGTAGTGCCAGCTGTAATTCACATGGTAGGTTGATGTTAGTTCATTTGCTCTAATACATTATAATTTCCATAGTAACAGCTAATTCACAGGAACTTTATGGCAGATGCTCCACATGCATACATTATCTAAGGCTAATAATACATGGATTTAAGAAATGTGTTGTTTTTTAACAAAGAAGTATGTGTGAAGTAAAAGAGATTTTTATTTAACACAAATGGAATGGGAGTCTTAAGTCTCAGCAGTTTTTAACAGTCAGTAAGCTTTCCACCTTGGAAAAGTCTTCAGGAGATCAGATTGATTTCAGGTTTTTAAGTCACATGGCTTTTTACCCACAATGCTGGTATTCACCTTGTGACTGATGCAGTCTGTCTTGTGACATCAAAAAGCTGTACCCATTTACTCTCTCTGGTAGTTTTGACACAAAAATTTTATGCATGAAATCACTGATAGGCAGTGCGGTGGTGCAGCAGGTAGCATTGCCACCTCACAGTTCCAGGGTCCCAGGTTTTATCCTGAACCTGGGTGATAATGTTTGTGGAGTTGTGCATTTTCCGCCCATAATTCTCTGTGTGGCTAAGATAAACTGGCCTATAGGGGTGTGTGTGTATGCGTTTGTGTGTGTGTGTGTGTGTCTGTGTGTGTGTGTGTGTGCGCATGGTGCTCTGTGATGGAGTATCTAGGGTATATTCATGGCCACCGTTCCCAGAGTAGGCTCTGGATTCCCCTGACAAATATGAGGGCAGTTACTGAAAGTGAGTGAGCAAGTGAATGAGTAAAATCACTGAACTCCAAAGTTGCAGGTTTATGACTTTATTATTCGTACTGTCAAAGAAATTCAGAAGTGCCTTTATGGTTTATGGCCTTTATGGTTCAATGGAAATTAAGCTTCTGTCTGTGACGTTTCCTGATTTAATTAATGAAAGGAACAAAAACATCACTGTGACCCTGACCAGGATAAAGCAGTTACTGAAGATGAACATTGAAACATCAAATGTCATATCTTTCCATTACACTGTTATTTTGGCTCTCTTTCTATACACACATTTAAAAAAACAACTGTGTAGTCTTTTCCCTTTATTATCTTCATGATATTTACATAACTAATAATTAAGATTTATATAGTCTTATTTATATAATAATCTTAGATTTATATAGCGCTTTTCTAGGCACTCAAAGCGCTTCACATTGCATATGAAGATTGCAACCACCACCAGTGTGTAGCGTCCACCTGGATGATGCGACGGCAGCCACAGTGTGCCAGAACGCCCACCACACACCAGCTATTGGTGGAGAGGAGAGAATAGTGATGTAGCCAAATCAGGGATGGAGATTATTAGGGGGCCATGATAGATAATTGGGGAATTTTGCCAGGACACTAGGGTTAAACCCTTACTCTTTTACTAGAAGTGTCCTGGGATTTTTAATGACCACAGAGAATCAGTACCTCGATTTAACGTCTCATCTGAAAGACAGTGCTGTTTTGGGGTTGTTGTTTTTTTTACAGTATAGTGTCCCCGTCACTATATTGGGTCATTAGGATCCACACAGACCACAGGGTGAGCAGTGCCTACTGGCCTTGCTGATACCACTTCCAGCAGCAATCTTAGTTTTACCCAGGAGGTCTCCCATTCAGGTACCAGCCAGGCTCAACCCTGCTTAGCTTCAGTGGGAAACCAGTCAAGAGCTGCAGGGTAATATGGCTCTGGCTTCACATAACTGTATTCACATAACATTTCAAAAAATTTGTTTTAAAACTGTGAAATGTTTGAATGAAAAGCCAGTGAATGACTAAATATATATTTTAAATCTGCCTTGTATTTACATAGAGCCTTGTCTTTATTATACAACTTTAGAGAGCTGGTAAAGAAACAACTGAGTGTAGGGGAGAGAGAGAGAGAGAGAGTGAGAGAGAGAGAGTACGTTAGTACATTTAGTACGTTTACATAGACAACAATAATCCGATATTAACCTGATTAAGACAATACTCTGATTAAAAAACTAGCATGTAAACAGCAATTATTGATTACCTTAATCCATCTAAAGTCATACTCAAAGTAAATACAAATTGAATTAAGATATGTGGAGTATTCCCATTTTAGTCACATTATCGACGTGAATTACAGACATGAGCACAAATTAATCACACTGTTAACGTTGTGTGGGAGATTTCACCGCATTTGCGACAGGACACGTTCACACACAGCAGAGCTCAACCGTTTGACTGCAAACAATAGAGCACGGCTGCGTCCGAAACCACATAGACTACGTTTACCTGGACAGCAGTAATCTAATTATTGACCTTATTCTGAATAAGACAATATTGTTATAAGGTGTTTACATGAGTCGCTTTTAGAATACTACTTTCATGTTCAGATTTTACATGTTGTAGAACATAGTTCGATTAACAGCACACGTCATTACGTCACCACGCCACGCTGTCCGACGTTCCCTCCAGAATTTCACGTATCGACATACAGTTCATCTTCGTTATGGTACCGTATACAGCTTTGGGTGTTTTTAATTAAAATTTTTACAAACGCTTCAAGTGCAGTTAATTATTTGTCATGCTGTACGTGCAAATAGACGGCTGCTTGAAGCCATGGGATGCATCCCAAACTGCGTACTTACCTACTATATAGTAGACGAGATACATGTATTTCACTTACTATACAGTAGGTAAGTACACGGTTTGGGATGCAGCCAGGCTCTCTTGTTTGCCATAAAACGGTTGAACATTGACATGTGTGATAAACTCCCACACGATGTTAATAGTGTGATTAATGTGTGTACATGTCTGTAATGCACGTCGATAATGCAACTAAAACAGGAGTACTCCACGCGCCTTAATTCTATTTGCGTTTACTTCGAGTATGATTTTAATCGAATTAAGGTGATTAAAAATTGCTGTTTACATGGTAGTTTCTTCATCAGAGTATCGTCTTAATCGGGTTAATATTGGATTATTGTTGTTCATGTAAACGTGCTGATACTTACCTGCTGTATAGTAGGTTAAATACACGTATTTCAGCTACTATATAGTAGGTAAGTTGGGACGCAGCCCACAGCTTCACGCAGTCGTCTATTTGCATGTATAGCATGACAAATAATTAACTGCACTTGCTTTCGTAAAATTTTTAATAAAAACACCCAAAACTGTATACAGTACGATAACGAAGATGAACTGTCGATGCGTGGAATTCTGGAGGGGACGGCGTGACGTGGGGACGTAATGACGTGTGCCGTTAATCAATCTATGTTCTATAACATGTAAAACCTGAACATGAAAGGAATATTCTAAAAGTGACTCATGTAAACACCTTAATCACAATATTGTCTTATTCAGAAAAAGGTCAATAGTTAGATTATTGCTATCCATGTAAACATAATAAGTGATGGCTTACTATGGCTTACTAAAGCCGGAAACTAAACCTCTAAACAGGAGACTGAAGGGAGAACCCCTACCCATCCCCCATCCCTCACCCCCAAAACAAACAACAACTGAAGGAGCCCTGATATAAGCTTAAAAAAAAAAATTTTTTTTAATAAAATGCAACAGTTTGGTGATGTCACTGGGTTGCTAGCTTGATGAACTTATTGCAAGCAAGGGATATGCAACCATTAAGTGTATATTTACTTGAATTTACTTCAAGACTGTTCCAATACTGTTGCTCACCTACAACTTGAGTGGTCTGCCACCAAAGGTGCCAAGTTCTAAATTGTTTAAGACATCTAGATGCAAATATCAGGAAACAAATGTTGAAAATCTTTTTTTTTCCGATTTTCTCAGTATTTTCTAGTCTTTTGATCTCAAACCCAAATAGACAAAAAAAAATTGGCCTTGCCATTCCAATACTTTCAGATGGGACTGTATTACACACACATTTGAATGCAGATAGGCCGCTGCAAAAGTGACATCTAGTGTTTCCATAATGGTCTACTGAGTTCATGCTATGCTTCCTCAGAATACAAAAGAAAAAAGTGGTATTTGACGCTTTTGGTAAAAAATAAAAAAAGTTATTTATTCACCTCATTGCACCTGTGACTATATATATTACACACGCATCATTGCTAATGATGTTTTATGGATGTGTCAGCATAGCCAGGTTGTTTCACTCTGTGTAATCATATTTTGATGCCTTTTCATTATTATTATTATTATTATTATTATTATTATTATTATTGTAATTTGTATGTGCACTTGTTTGTTTATAGAAATGTAAAATGTAATGCAAGAAAGAGAGAAGGAGTTGGACAGATAACGTATAGAATTAAACTGGTTTGGAACTATTGGAACTACAGTCAAACTAAAAAGTGAAACCTTTCACAGCTCTGAGAGGTAAATATGAGCTCATGCAGCTCATCGTGTTATACAGAAGCTTGTGCCATGTTTATAATGACGCTCCTCAGGAAGCTGATTTACCGTACGGATAAAGCACAGCGTTCGTCTTGCTAGTGTTTAATAAGCGATGTGTGGATTAATTTTGCAATGAGCGGTGGGGGAGATAAGCGCGCCCTGTGGAGATCGTTAAGCCCGTGTTTAATGAAAGCCGATGAGTCAACAAGCCATTAGAAGTGTTGTTCTCACTGTGCACTCCTCCACCTGCACCATTAAACGCACACTGCTTACTAACATTAACAACCATGTAGCATCAGATATAAGAAATATGAGCTGGTGTGGCACAGTGGCATGGCAGGTAGTGTTTCACAACACCTTATCTCTCCAGGGTCTGGGTTTGATCCAATTTTGTATGTTCTGTCTGTGTTCTCCAACTACTTCCAGTTTCCAAAACCATTTGTGTGTGTGGGGGGGGGGGGGTTTCGATACACTTAACTATCAGGATTTTTATTATAATTTTTACAATTTTGAAATCAATTTTTTTTTTATTCGAGAATCAATATAATTCATATTCAGTTACTTTATTTTAGTCTTTGCTTGTAGACGAGGTGGAGAGAAGTTACCGCTTTTATTCCAGCAGAGGGCAAAATGTATTTGTTGTTATCTATGAGTATGACGTGACGTCATATCCCTTTCAAGTGGACGCGAGAAAGCGAAAACATAGCAGACGGTCAGAGATCTGCGGGGACACAACCTGCACCCTCATATTTTAAATCCAAAGTATGGATTTTACACATTAGCAGGAAATGCAGAGCTAGACATGACTCAATTGTAGTATTGTGATCATTTTGGCTTATATTATTTATTGTTTTCTTATGGCACAACTTGATGAGCTGGAAGAGCTTAATGTAGCAGTTTATTTTATTTCAAAAAGTATTTTTTATTCAATCTGTTGTCCTTTTTTCTTTTTTAAAAAAAAATATATATGCATTGATGTCCAGGGTTTTGAAATGACCATTTTGTAGTGCGGTACTGTATGATGCTCCTGAAATAAAACTGAAAGATGTGATGAATTGTTGTTTTTTTTTTAAATATGACTCATCATATATATCATGTACAGTCTGTATAAGTGATTTAACTTTTTCCCATGGTCTAGTATTAAAAAAGCAAACAAAAATCACAATACATTTCAATAGCGAATCGCAATACTTCTTAAAATTCACAATACATATTGATTCAGCACCCAAGTATCGTGATACTATTGAATCGGGAGATAAGCGTATCGTCCCAGCCAAAGTTAGTCAGTGGATTGGCTATCCTAAATTGTCACTGGATGTGAATGAGCTTGAAAATGTATGATGCCTTGTGACAGACTGGAGTCTCATCCAGAGGATGGGATAGGCTTTGGATCCTCTGCAACTCTTAACAGAATAAAGTGTTACTGAAGGTAAATAAATGAATGAATGAATTCCACATTGGGTTTTACTGGTAATTACACCTCCTGTTAACATATAGCATCAGTTTGTTAATTCTTGACTATTTGGAGGTAAAAACAAAATGGGGACAAACTCATTCAGGAACTGTGGACTACTCTTTCAAGAGACTGTCATTCTCTGCAGTTTTCAGATGGCTCTGGAACCATAGTGGAAACATGCCTATGGTAGCTGAGAGCTTTAAGCTGCTTGATGAGCTAGCTTCCTAACTTACCTAATGTTAGTTAAGAGTAGATTGTGGTTTTTATGGTAGCATGCAAGCCTAGCAATCCAATTAACTAGGCTAAAAAGTAGTAAGTTACATAATATTACTGCAAGTGATGATGAGCTAATTAAGGGCATTAATGCAAACTAGGGAAAATAAATGAGTACTTGAGTCCACGAGAGTGGGCAAATTTTGGCCACTATGGTCGCTATGGCCATCATCCTATCTTCAAATTTGTTTGATGAACTATTTAAATGTGTGGTGACTGCATGTTCTGCTAGCATTATTAGAGTAATCAAATTTTTGTGCTGCACTGTACTGTCTTTTGCTCATGTTAGTCACTGACTACGTTTACATGCACATCAAATTCTGTTTAAGGTCCATATTCTGAATACGATGTTTATATGTGTACAGGCATGGGAATATTCCTTGTGGACTGAGCATTTGAATATATCTCCTTTCAGTTCTCCTTCATATATGCATAGTCAGTAGGTAGAGTTAGCCTGGAAATGTAATTTGCTTTTCGCAGGCACCAGAACTAGTGATTTTTCCACCCTGTTTTGACAGTTTGTCGGATGTTTAATTGACATATTCATGAATATTCATAGACCTTTGCATGCTTTATGAGGATGTATTGACCTGCTTCTCCTGGTAATTGTATAAATGCAGGTTTTAACTGGCTCAGCTTTACAAATGCCTTTGATACAGTTAATCACAACCCTGTCAGATGAATATCCAGATTGCAAGTTGTCATCTGGGGTGCCACCTACATCTACACATTGGTGTTATTTCAAATTAAGCATGAAAGTCTGACTAAAAGGTATCTCAATTGCTCCAGCTCAGAGTTTGTTCCATTCCTAGATTTGAAAATAGTGGTAAATGCTTCACTTCATGTCTTTGACTGCTGGGTGACTTGTGAACATGGCTGTTTGTCAGTCATCTTTGTCTTGCCTACAGTTAGTTGAAAGTGCGGCTGCATACATGTCTCCTGTTCGTCACTATAAAGAGAAACAATATCTTCTAACTTTCTCTTACTACAGAGCGTTATTTGAAACCGTTAAAGACTAATCGATAGTGAATAATAAAACATTTGCTGTGTATTTATAATGTTTGAAAGTTTAAAAACAGCTAAACTAAAATAGCCCAACTGCTCAGGTATCAAAATTCTGCACTGGACTTTACTGTAATGCTAGCACAAAGCTCGGAGGCTAGTTAACTGTAGCTTGTATTTGTAATATGCATACAGAGTTTCAGTGTCAGAATCTCTGGTGTATTTCCTAGTTCTGTAGCCAAAAGTATCTGGTAACCATGTAATCCTGTTATAATAAGTATCATTTATACTACAGCACTGTTGAATATCTGAATCAGTACTGTTGATAAATCTTCTTGAACAGCAGCTCTGACAATAGTTCTGGGTGTAATTCAAATGATAGCCAGACTGGGAGAAAAATTCAGGCCGGGAGTCTTACACTGTCCCAGACCACCCCATACACCCACAACAGATTTTAACATTGACCACCTAGTGTAATAATAAGGAACCCTTATCTGCTTATTAGAACAGCTGCTTATTTATGCAAATATATAGTTAGTTTACCATGAGGCAGCAGCAAGGCCAAGAGGTTCAGTTAATAAAAAAAAATAAAAAATCAAACATCAGAATGGGGAAACAGCTGATCTCCTGGGTTTTTAACAGACAGAAGTCGCAAAATTTTACATAGAATTCTGAAAACAAACAAAAAAACCCAACTAGTGAGCAGTAGTTTGGTGAGTGGAAACACATTAATCAAAGAGGTTGAAGGAGAAAGGAGAGACTGCTTCAAGCTGACAGGAAGGCTATGATAACTCAAATAACCACCCTCTACAACGGTTGTGAGCAGAAAAGCATTTCTGAATGCAGTTTTATGCACTTTGAGAATGGGGTTTCTAATTATTTGGTTGGTGAGTGTATCTCAAAAGAAAAACATTTCTTTTAAGAATAGTAAAATTTTGTGAATGCTGTAAAAGTGATACCTTTGTTCCTTTTGTGTCTAATAGGAACTACTATCACTATTACCATACCTTTAAATTAATCTCACTTCCAGGACAAATATGTTCACTTGCTAGAGTGTGATATTGCTGTTAATACACACGCATGTTTGCAGATCAGCCTTGTATAAATAGCAGAGGATTTTCATGCACAACAGTCACTTGAGAGTACAAAGAATGGTGGGAAAAACAAAAAACATCCGGTACGTACAATTATATGGATGAGAGAGGTCAGAGGACACTGGTCAGACTGGTGAATCATGGTGAGCAGAAAGTCATCTGAGAATGTGCAGAAGAAGAGCACATCAGGTTCCGCTTCCTGTCAGCCAGGAACCAAAATCTGAGTGGGCATAGCCTCACCGAAACATTAACATTGACATTGACAGATTGGAAAATCGTCAGTTAGTGTGATCAGTCTTGATTTCTGCTGCGATGTGCAGATGGTAAGGTCAGAATTTGGCTTCAACAGCATGACTCCATAGATCAACAATTCAGGCTGGTGGTGATCACATAATGGTGTGCGGAATGTTTTCTTAGCACACATTTGGGTCCTTTAATAAGAATTGAGCATTGTTTGAATGGCACAGCCTATCTGAGTATTGTTGCTGACCACATGCAACCCTTTATGACCACAGTTTAACCATATTAAAATGGCTACTTCTAGCATGAAGATGGGCCATGTCAAAATGCACAAACTGGATCCATGCCTGTTACAATTAATTCTGTTTTCTTCAATGTCCTCAGCAGTCACTAGATCTGAATCTAATAGAGGACATTTGGGATATGGCTGAACAGGAGATTCACAGCATACCGCTGAGAAATCTGAGGCAAATATGTGATATAACATGAACCACAATCTCAAAGGAATGTTTTCAAAACCTTGTGGAAAGAATTGAGGCTGATCTGTGAGTAAAGGGGGTCCTACCCTGTATTAGTATGGTGTTCCTATAGTGGATAGTGAGTGTATATCCATTCCCAGATTAGTGTTTTGCAGAAATATTGAGAAATTTCATTCATCTTCAGTAACCGCTTTATCCTGGTCAGAGTCACTTTATTGAGTCTATCCTGGAACACTGGATGAGAAGCAGGAACACACCGTGAGTGGGAAGGCATCATGTATACTCTCACTCACATAAAGGAGCAATTTAGCATACCTATTCCACCTACTGATGTTTTTTGAGAGGCGGGAGGAAACTGGAGAACCTAGAGAAGACGGGAAGAACATGGAAAAATCAGAAGCTGTGAGGCAGTAATACTACCTGGTGTACAATTTTGGCACCCTACCAAGGAGGTCTCTACTTTAAATGGACTATGTGAAATCCATCTAATCTATATATAAAATAAACCATGCAACTGGAGTTACTATTGCTTGCCAAAACATTAGATGTTTTGGCAATACGTTATATTTTTTAGCTCTTATAAAAACACTGAACACAAAGGTCTTTCTTTCCAGGAGTAAAGCAACGTTCCATACGCAGGGAAAATGCATTTTTAAGGAAGCACTGACATCATTGCAGTATAAATAACATTATTACACATGAAGGGTAAACCCCTTTAAGCCAATACTGAATGTGAAAGCAAATTAAGGCAAGCGGGTCATACTGTGAAGTGTGACTAACAGTGTGTGTCAGAGAGAGAGAAAGAGAGAGAGAGAGAGAGAATGTAATGTTATGTCTAAAATGACTCCCTGTTCGCTATATAGTGTGCTATTTTTGTGATCTTTCAATGAATACCCATAATACACTGTTTTGTTTATTAGTTTGATTCGTATACACCATTATTAAGGAAGACACCATGCTAAAATGAAAACGGCCCTTCAGATTTCTTACTAATGTAAAATGTAAAGTCATTTCCATAGTGACATACTGAATGTTTAGTTTATAGTTAGGATATTTATTTTCAGCACATTTGAAAATACAGCTCAAATAATTGTGTGGATAACGAGTTCTAGCGTGCTGTCGATGCGATGGAATGTGACTCACTACATGACTGATGAGCAATCCCGTGTAATGTGTATGAAATCATTTACTTCAGTCATCAATTTTGTTCCCTATTATAGTGTTCTATGTAGTGCCTGATTGTTCAGTGAAGGGAACAGTGATTAGGGTACCACAGGGATAGAGAAAGGGGAAGACTGAGAGAGTACAGAGAAAGGAAAGATGAGACATGGAAAAACAGAAAGGAGCAGAAACAGAGGGTATGACAGAAAATCAGTATTTGTGAAAGAAAACTCTTTTATGGATACATTCCTAATAGATACAAAAACAGATAGGGATAGGAGGCACACTATTCAGGGTTTTTCAAGGGTTGTTTTTGTTTGGTTTTTTCTTCTTTCAATTTTTGAAAGCCTGATAAAGAGGTTAACAAAGCATATGGTTAAGACTAGAGGACTGGAATCCTGAAGAAGAACACTGTAACTGCCTGGTCAGGGTCATGGTGGCTTAAATTAGTTTGTTTATATATTGGGATACATATATTTATATTTTCTTTGAAGAACAGATAAAAAATCTGACAGAATTCACAGTCCATGCTCACAGTGCCTGCATTTCGACCTCTAGGGGGGTTTTCCCCCCATGTTTTTCAGAGTTACTGTGGGCATTATGGTATACAGATGCTGATATGCACATTTGGAGCACTGAACAGATACAGTACAGATAGTGGCATTGCATCCGTCCATCTATTGTCTGTACCGCTTATCCTACACAGGGTCAGGGGGAGCCTGGAGCCTATCCCAGGGGACGCGGGGCACAAGGCTGGGGACACCCTGGACAGGGTGCCACAGGGCACAATCACACACACACTCCCATTCACACACTACGGACAATTCAGAAGTGCCAGTCAGCCTACAATGCATGTCTTTGGATTGGGGAGGAAACCAGAGTACCCTGTGGGGAGAAACCTCTGAAGCACAGGGAGAACATGCAAACTCTGTGCACACAGGGCGGAGACGAGAATCAAATCTGCAACCCCGTAGGGGCGAAGCAAACATGCTAACCACTAAGCCACTGTGCCCCCATGGCATTGCATTACATCCCTAATCTACAGTGACAATATATTGTTATGTATTATTTACTGTGATAATCTAAAACCAGTCCATACAGTATTTTAAGTTTGAGTTTTTTGTGATTGTTGCGGCCAAAAATGCTAAACTTTGCTTCAGCTTTTTTCCAAATTTGCGATGCAACTTGCAGAGTTTTTTGTGCTTTTATTTTAACGGGAAACTACTTGAATTGGCGAAATCGCAAATACACAAAATTGTTTTGCACGGTCTTTTGCAGTAATGTTTGTTGGTAAATTAAATTTGCTGCACGACTAAAGTGTGAAACACTTGGTTAAAGTCATGCCCTTTATATTGGAAGTAGGGAGATGAATACCAATTGAACATAAAGTGCACTGTATAGGACTGAAAACCCTTTATTTCAAAGCTTGCATAGTGTATTTCTACGTCTCTGTGAAAATAGAAGCCATAAGCAGAAGCCGTGACATACTGAAAACCACCATATTAGGTTGGAGCATTATCACACCAGAATATGTTTGTATCATTCCACCCCTACTGAGAGTAGCCTGAGTGGTGATTTCAGTCATTTTATTGCTTTATTCTGTTTTTTTATTATTCTATTCTGTTCTCTCTGAAAGGATCCAAAAGCTCCATTAAAATATGAGTTTACTGTAGGCAATTTTACACAAAGGATCTGTGTGTTAGAGAATATTTATATTACAGTCAGATAGATGCAAACCTTTGAACAGATATCGTTTTTCTTAATTAATAATTCAGTTTATTATTAGTATGCAAACCTTTGCATACATAAAGAAGAAATGACTAAATTGTCTTAAATAGTGAATATTTAAGGAATAAAGTTTCTTTCATAAATTTTAAACATCTTACATAAAGTTAATTTCCTTGAATGTAAACTGTTGATATGTTTCTGTTTTAACCTCAGTTTATACATTGCTCTGTCAGGCATAATATCTTAGATTATTTGTGTAAACTCATATGTTACTGACTTTCTATTTGTGCTATTTAAAAATACACGGCTGATATTTGTTCATTTGCCTTCCCATCTCACGGCCAGTGTTCCAGGGATAGGCCAGGGATCAGGACAAAGCACTTACTGAACATGAATAAATGAATGAATTAAACAAATATAATTGATTTTAAGGATGCCCTTATTATTCACACATTTTGGCTTTGTGTTCACAAATTTGGCAATCATAAAGACCCTAATGCTTGTACTGGAGATCTTTTGAACACAAACTTTATAGTGTACAGGCTATAGAGTTTTTACAAATAAATCAATCAATAAAAAGTCCTGTATATAAAGTCGTTCATAGACACTAATATTAGTCCCAATTTTTCCCCAAGTCTTCGTACACAGCAAACATTCTTATTGCTTTTAAGTTCTCTGATGGTGCAATAGCAACAAAATAACTTTTAAGCTCACATTTGAAGACCAAAAAGAGAGGTTTCACTTTAAGAATTTACGTTTATGAATATGGTACTTTGCTAATAAAAATATAAGATGTATAAAGAAAAGGGTATTTCTTTTTCATATTCCAGAAAACCAAAAATTACATTTCTATAAGTAAAAACAAAATTGGGGTTCACATAACACTGAATAGGGGGCACAGTGGCTTAGTAGTTAGCAGGCTTGCCTCGCACCTCCAGGGTTGGAGGTTTGATTCCTCTGTGCACAGATCTTGCATGTTCTCCATGTTTCCTTCCACAGTCCAAAGACATGCATTGTAGGGTGATTGCTATTGGGAAATTGTCTGGAATTTGTGTGCAATTGTGCCCTATGATGGGTTGGCACCCTGTCCAGGGTGTCCCATGCCTCGTCTGCCAAGTACCCTGGGATAGGCTCCAGGCTCCCTTCTTCCTCATGATATCTCAGGGAGTTTTTCTTTTCCACAGTCACCTCTGGCTTGCCTACTGGGGATCTAATCCCTATAGTTCGTCTGAATTTCTGTAAAGCTGTCCATTGTAAAAGCTCTAAATAAATAAAATTAAACTGAAAACAAAAATGCTGCTTTGAAAAAAAAAATCATAAGAACTACCATGAGTACCCCGATTATGTCTGCCTGTAGAACTATTGTAGGTTTTACTTAAAAGACTATCCAATGTTAAAATCAGGAACCTTTTCAACTTTCCTCAATAAGGGGATCATTTTTAATAGCTACAGTTATATTTCATCTAACGCTTTTCTAGAAACTCAAAGCACTTAATAGCATGAAGGCTTTTACAAAAAGAGCCCAGAGCGTGTAGTTTAGACAGCCTTGGTCTAGGTTGTGTTTCAAAATAATTTGATATGTCAGTTGTTTCACAAAACACTTGACATACCATTTCTTTTATCTAAAAAAAAAAGTAAGCCCAAAGAACTGGCATTTCTTAGCTGTTCAGGTTAAAAGGTTTGACTTTAATTTTGCTGTAATGTTGCATGACCCTGTGACGAGAGTCAGTAGTGTGTTCACTCAGTACTTGTCTTTTTCACTTGTGTTTGATTGAGAGAAGAAACAAACAGTTTAACCAAACAGTCATTATGTTGTTATGTACTAATCTATTTCAGTATCTATAGTGGGATGTCATTTTAAAATCAAATCACTGCTTAGCAACTGTTGCTATCCTCCATTACCTCTGCCAGGTTTTCAGCACCATAGCAGTGTGCCAGGAATTTCTCTGGACATATTCCAAACATAAAGCTCTGGACTTCTCTAGACGAACAAGTAGTTTGTGTTAGCATTGTTCTAGCCATGTGTTTGACTAATAAATATTAATAAGTAACAAACCATCTTAACAGAATATCCTCCATATGTCCTTCTTGAACAGAAGTAGCGTTTGCATCCCTTATCAACCCTGCCCCTACACTTATGCTTATTATTCTGATCTAAATGTAAACTTATTCTTCCAAGACTGTTTTTGTGTTTGCGGTGGCCAGCCTTGTTGTAACACACCTGCTAAATGTATTCAAATGTGAAGTGAATTGGGTTCAAATGCTCACTCAATGATAATCCTTATTCAATATTATACATTCTCAAATTGGATATTTATTAGAGCTGTCAATCGATTACAATTTTTAATCGAATTCATTACATGATGTGCTGATTAATTAATCGAATTAATTGCAATTAACCGCACATCAATTTTGGCTGAGAAATTACCCACCAAAAGATCATTTAAAGTCATTATTGTGTTAGATGAGAAAAGCATTGCATAGACATTACAGAAATTAGCTTTAGAAAGAAATATTATTTGATTTGATTCAACATGATACTTACATTGGTATCATAGCATGTACATGTGGGCACAAAAATTTTGGCTACACACAGTCTACACCATGAAAGCATGAAAGGATGTGCTTGGCAGCTTTCACATTTCTAGTGAAATGCAAGTATAAACCCAGCTGGACATTGACTGTTCCCTTTTTCAGAAGCCTTAATTCAGAATATTTGTTGTCTATTCATCACTTTGATACATTAAAAAAAAAAAAATTAAAATGCAAAGTCACAAGCCTGTGTAGGTCATGTTTTTAATGCAGGAATAGAACACTGAAAATTATGTCACTCTCAGGTTGTTGGACAAACTCTGTGCTCGCATATTTTCTCCAGTGGTATGCTTTTGTGTGGATGTTAATGTTGTGCAGTTGTTACATGCATTTTTGTTTTGTATACATATAGTGTTTTCATGTGTTTTATAATGTATTGTTCAAGTTTTGTTGATACATATAATCCAGGCTTAGTTTTAACCAGGCTTTTAAACAGTGAGCCACACTGCAGTGTTTTAAACGTGGTCTCTTGCCCCAGATACTTTGGGGGCTGAGTGGGTGGTCACTATGCGTGACATGTTGTTGACATTTTGCTATGAAAAAGTATGATTTCTGATGATCTGATTTCTTCTGTTTTGTGTATATCTCATGCTAAATAGTTTTACATCTTCAAATGAAATACAACATAAAACAAAGGCAAGGTGAGTAAACACACAATACAGTTTTTATACATTTTTTGTATTGAAGTAAAAAATGCTATCCAACACCTTTCAGCAATGTGAAAAACTAATTGCCCTCTTAAACTTAAAATCTGATTGTGCCACCTTTAGCAGCAATAACTGCATACAAACACTTCTGATAACTGGAGATCAGTCTTTCACTTACTTCTAGGACTAGGACTTACTCCTATGCTTTGGATCATTGTCTTGCTGCATAATCCAGCTGCATGCAAGTTTCAACTTACAGACTGAAGACCGGACATTCTCATTTAGGATTTTCTGGTAGAGAGCAGAATTCATGTTTCCCTCAGTTACTGCAAGTTGCCCAGGCCCTGAAGCAGCAAAGCTTCCCCACACCATCACACTGCCACCACCATGCTTGATCATAGGTATGATGTTCTTTTTGTTGAATTCAGTGTTTGGTTTGTGCCAGATGTAACTGGACCCCTGTCTTCCATATAATTCCACTTTTGACTCATCAATCCACAGAACATTCTCCCAAAATGTTTGAGGATCATCAAGGTGTGTTTTGGCAAAATTCAGACAAGCCTTAATGTTCTTCTGGGTGGGCAGTGGTTTTCACGTCGCCACTCTTCCATGGACACCATTTTACTCAGTGTGTTTCTGATAGTGGAGTCATGAACAGTGACCTTATTTATGCAAGAGAGGTCTATAGGTCCTTTGATGTTTTCCTTGGCTCTTTTGTGACTTCCTGGATGAGCAGTTGCTGTGCTCTTGGAGGAATTTTGGAAGGTCAGTCAGTTCTGGGAAAGTTCACTACTGTGCCGAGTTTTTCCATTTGGAGGTAAAGGCTCTCACCGTGGTCCTTTGGAGTCCCAGAACTTTTGAAATAGCTTTGTTACCCTTCCAAGACTGATGTTTTTCACTCACCTTCTTCCTCATCATTTCTGGAATTTCTTTCAATTTTGGCATAGTGTGTTACTGGGTAAGACCTTTTAACCAACTTCATGCTTTTGAAAAAGTTTTATTTAAGTGTTGATTTGATTGAACAGTGTTTGCAGTAAGCAGGCTTGGTTGCGTCTAGTCAAGTTGAACCCCATTTAGAATGCAATTTCATAGATATGGGGAATTAGTAACTATGGGGGTAAATACGTTTTCACACAGGCCCAGTTGCTATTGGATAATTTTTTGCTTCAGTACATAACATTATCATTTAAAAATGGTATTTTGTGTTTACTCAGGTTGCCTTTGTTTTATCTTAGATTTTGTTTTAATTTCTGAAACTATTTAGTATGAGATTTACACAAAAACAAAAGAAATCAGGATGGGGCAAATACTTTGTCACAGCACTGTAGGCTTGGCATCTCTGATTGTTAGGTTTGGTTTCGGATTGTAGTTAGACACAATTTTTAAGGAACACGGTTGAAATCAGACTGACTTTTGGGGCCAATAAAGGATTCCATATCTGATATGTAATAGTCTCTCAGCTTACTGGGAACTTGAATGATTTAAACGTGCATTATTTCTTATATTCTGATTGATCAGTTGGATGATTATGCTGAATAAGAGTGTGATGATCAGTGTAAAGAGTGTTGCTGCTATGTTACGTGTTTATACTATTAGTACACACAGTGCACTAATTAGTAGACACAGTGCACTTCAGGGCAACTAAACCTGTGTGTGTGTGTGTGTGTGTGTGTGTGTGTGTGTGTGTGTGTGTGTGTGTGTGTGTGTGTGTGTGTGTGTACTCTGCCTGAGGGCAGCCATGTTATTTTTGTTCATTTGTCATCTTGAGCGTGCAGCCGAGCACACACACACACACACACACAAACGCACAAAGCACTCAGTGTGACCATCCATACTAATAACACAAAGTGAAAACAAATGTTTGAAACTTAAAGATATAAAATATTAAATATGCACACTGCATCTGTCTCACTGGGTATCTGTCTCACTCTGTCTCTTTTCTTTATATCTGACTCTCCTTTCTCTGCCATTCCTTCTCTTATTTTCTATCTTTTTTTTAAATCTCTCCCTTTGTGTTTCTCTGTAGGGACATTCCGTGGGGTGTGTAAGAAGATTGATCACTTTCCTGAGGATGCTGATTATAAACAGGACACAGCTGAGTATTTACTGCGTGAGTATTCTCTCTCTCTCTCTCTCTCTCTCTCTCTCTCTCTCTCTCTCTCTCTCTCTCTCTCTCTCTCTCTCTCTCTCTCTCTCTCTCTCTGTCTCTCTCTCTCTGTCTCTCTCTCCCTGTCTCTCTCTCTCTCCCTGTACGTATCCACTCAGACAGACAGCCAGATTGGATGAGACGCATTTTTCAAAGACATTTATTGTACAGAATTTAAAATGCTCTGTCCCAAAAGCTAGTGTTTGAAGAAAATAAGCCTTTTTCATGCCAACAAGTGACTCTAGTCAAACCTAAGAGACATAGTGGTTTTTGTTAGTTAGTGCTTTATATAAATTAGCAAACAGCTAAAGACAGAGGACATGGGGACACCTAATATATGTTACCTTATGCACAACAATAAAAATAATCAGTCCCTCCAGGATTTCGCAAATTTGCAATCTCAGAAATGAAGCAAACGTCACAATATTTGGAGGAGCTTGAAATTTTTAAAAATTACTGATTTTCCACAGATTTGCTCCAAGAAGTGTCATGTGACATCATCACAACATGCATTCAGTCAAAGCCCTTTTCGATTCACGTGCGTTGAACATGAGTACAGCTAAAAGGTCTTATTCACCAACAGAAATCAATGTGAAAGACCGTGAAAAACAATCCTGGAAATTAAAAAAAAATTCCACACAAAAAAAGCACAAAAAAAACCTCCACAAATTGCATCGCAAATTTTGAAAAAAGACGCAGCAAAATCAAGCATTTTTTGCCGCAACAATAACAAAAAATTGCTGCAAAATCCTGTACGGGCTGAATAATGTAGCCACCGTTTTGCATGATTTATTATTATTACTCTTATCTGAATTTTATTAAAATAACTTGCTGTCTAATTCATTACACACTTTTGTAAAGTTGCTGAGTAACTTCAAACAAACTTGTTTATTTGGTTTCTGACACTGTACGACACACTGTAAGACATAAAACAGACAAAAGTATTCTACAGAGCTAACAGCACTAGGTCAATGGGGTGATTTTCAGTATCATGTCCAGATATCATTTATTTGTCATTTTTATTTTAGAAAAAAACTTTGATGTTTGGGTGATACGAGTTTTTATAATTAGATATATAGTATATGGATATAGAGATAGATAGAGTATGATACAATTGAAGAGATTGTGTGTATTCCTTTAATGGTTTTTCATGCTGTCATATTGGGATATGTTTGTGATATATTGTGCCTTCTCCAGTGACAGCTATTAGCTAGGTAAGGGACTATTTGGAACAGCAGGTGAAGCATCAAAATAAGCACTCAGAAACACCAGCTGACTTACACAGAATCAGTGGAAGAGTGGACAAAAATGTACAGATATAATTACCTAACTGGACTGGTGATCTTATTAAGGCATGTATTAAGCAAGAAATCACACATATGCCTATATTGGTGTTCCAAAAAAACCCAAAAATGTTCTATGGGACTGATGTCCATTGACTTTGCAAGCCAATCAAAGTGTCGCAGCATAGTGTTCCATCATACTCATTGAACAAGTCACGCACAGATTTGGTCCTATGCACCGTGCAGGTTTCATCCTGTACATGGGAGTGTATATATTGTGTTCTGTTTGGACATGAAGCAAAAAGGCAACCTCTGAATCTGACATACCAGTTTTATGCTAAGTTACATTCATCCAGGGATGCAACCTATGGACTGGCATCCACAAACTGCCACTGCTGAGCCTTCTGCAAGGTCCTTGAATGACTCCTGTCTATCCTGTCTCAAATGTAAACTGCTTTGGATAAAAGTGGCTAAATGAATAAAAATCATTTATAATATTACCATAAATTTAAATGGGGTGTTCCCGGTATGCGGTTAGTATGTACCTACCTAGTACCTGATCCAAGGAAGGGCAACCGGTGAACTTGCGACATGGGCGCCCAAGGCTCACTGATCTGCATGGCAAGTGAAGGATAGCTTATCTGATCAAATCCAACAGAAGAGCTACTGTAGGACAAATTGCTGAAAATGTTAAAGCTGGCTATGATCGAAAGGTCTCAGAACACATAGTACATTGCAGCTTGCTGTAAACCTGTTGGCATGCCAATACTGATCCCTGACCACCGCTGAAAGTGCCTACAATGGACACGTGAGAATCAGAACAGGATCATGGAGCAATGGAAGAAGGTGGCCTGGTCTGATGAGTCATGTTTTCTTGTGGACGGCCATGTGTGTTTGCATCCTGTGGAAGAGATGGCACCAGGATGCACTATGGGAAGAAGGCAAGCCAGCAGAGGCAGTGTGATTCTTTGGCCAATGTTCTGTTGGGAAACCTTTGACACATATCATTTACCTAGACATTGTTGCAGGCCAAGTACACCTGTTCATGGCAGTGGTATTCCGTAATGCCAGTGGCCTCTTTCAGCAGGATAATGCACCCTGCCACACTGCAAAAAATCTGAGGTCAAGGTGACTTGGCCTCCAATTTCCCCAGACCTCAATCCGTTCAAGCAGCTATGGGATGCGCTGGACAAAAAAGTCTGATCCATGGAGGCTCTACCTTGAAACTAATCTCATTGCTTATATGATTATGAGAGGGGTGTGCTAGATTGGTCTAATGGTTAGTTTAGACTAGAGCAATCAAAATTGTCAGTGTTGTCCAGTATAGATAACAAAGAGGATATCATAAATCATGGAGGCATGTTAGAAATAAATCTTGACATTATTTGGCATTCAGTAATAGCATATGATCTGGCAAAACAAACAAATAAACAAGGGGTAGGTCCCTGTACTATTACTAACTATCACACTGTCAGTTAAATTGAAGGTAAGCAGGAAAAGAACAAAAATGGAAATTAGACAACAGACTGCAAACAGCAGACTGACAACACAGCTGTCTTCTTTTTAAGTAAATATGTATCTGTACTGTGGGCCCATATGGTGTAAAATGCACTCAATTCAAAATTTGTTAAGTAATGTATAATGTAATGTATAGTAATGTATAGCTGCACTATTATATTATATTTATGACATCTGTGCTTTGCTAACAGCAATTACATTAAATAAACAAGAAAATGTCATTAGTGTCAGCACTTAATAATAGCACTTAATAACACTTAATAATAAATATAAATAGTAGCACGTAATAATAAACAACTTGGAGTTTAAGAATAAATGTTGAGGTTTATATTTGGTTGATGCTTTTTATTGACAGCTCTGTAGTATCACCCTTTTTTCAATATTTGAATCTATGTTGACACTTTTTGAATAAAATTCTCTGTCAGACCTCAACAAGCATGTTCCTCTTCCTCTGTAATTAAACGCTGTGACTGATCCATTCTTCAAAAACAAAAGGAGAACTGGATGATGGACGAGTGTTTGTTCTTCCCCTGAGCGTTAATAGATGAATGAGTTCTGTCACTGCAGTTTGCTGACTCCTTTGAAGATGATGATGAATGGATAGCTATGTGAGTGTGTGTGTGTGTGTGTGTGTAGAGGAGTCAGTATCAAGTGTTGGTTGCTAATGTGTACGAATGTACCCAACCATTGAAACATTTTTGATCTCTATATTATTTATACTGTAATTTATGATATTTCCTAAACTACCAGTTGCACCTGTGCAAGCATGTCATGATATTCCAAGGTCACATATGATGCCATATTCGCAACAAAACCATTGCCATACTACAGTCATTCCCTATTACCTTCACATCTGCACGCACGTCTGACTACACGAACACAATATAGACCTATTTGTTTAGACTGTTGTTGGAGCTACAGATGTCCTGTCCTCCAAAGCTGTTTCTCTTTTCCGATATTACAAGCATTATTTTAAAATGCTACTGGGCTCAGTACCATTTGCAAACCTTGTCAGTTTTTATCCCATGAGTGCTCTATTGCTCTGCACTGATTTTTTTGTATTCCATACATTCAACTCTACAGTGGTGCTAGAATTTTTACACAAGTCCTAAAAGTAGATAAAGAGAACCTAATAAACAAATGAGACAAAAATATTATACTTGGTCATTTATTTATTGAGGAAAATGATCCAATATTACAAATCTGTGAGTGGCAAAAGTATGTGAACCTTTGCTTTCAGTATCTGGTGTGACCCCCTTGTGTAGCAATAACTGCAACTAA